>NC_034415.1:24306908-24576726 GCF_002078875.1 Numida meleagris | reverse complement strand
GAAACGCAGTTTGCTTCTTATATTGAACGTTCCGGATAATTTCACCTTTCTTTTCTAGTTCTTGTAATTTTTGTTGCTTCATTTGCCTAATATTCTCACCGCTGAAGTACAGAAATATATAAAAACTATATAGAAGAAATACAAAGAAAATGACAACTAGATCTTCTAAAATAAGGTGAACCTATGTGAAGACTGGGAGGCACCACATTAGATGGAACAGCACCCATCTCTAATGAATCATACACTGTCAACAAAGAGAGACTGCAGCTTAATAGCTCCTGAAGACTTAAGTACAGGTTTGGGAACAAGAAACTCCAAATCATTCAAACACAAGCTCCTTCTGCAGCATTTGACATGCCACTTCCAAACCCTTTGACTTGATCTCACTTTATTTTTATTCAACTTGATTATTAAATATTATTGTTGAAGAAACAGGTGTTATTTTGTGATGTGACTCGCTCGTGTTACCAGAAAACAGCAATTTGGGCTGCCTCCCACCTTTAAGCTGACATGAAGAGGAGGGACAGAATGTGGAATTGTTAACGTCTTTTGTTTCTTTAGCATGTGCAAAAACACCTGAAATATTACTCAAGAGAAATTCAACTAGTTATTTTAAAATATCGAGAGAAAATAAAAGAGGAAAATATTGTTTTCAACCTGAAATTAATATGCATACAAGGTTTAAGACAGCTGATGACTCAAACAAAAAATCAGAATCCTTACTCAAAGGAATATGAAAATTATTCTCAGTGAAGCCAAGACAGCCTCATCTCTCATTAGCTCTTGTGCTTCTAATTTGATCCTTCGACATGACAAAAACCAGAATCCGGGCTCTGTTCATCCCTTCTGGCACCGTTACGTAATTTGTGCCAGAAGAGCTAACACACTTTCATACATCAGCGAACAAACTCTGATGAGAATTTTTAGCCCTGCAGACAGGCTGCTAGCATATGACTCACAAAGCTATTTTTTCAAGCAGCACCTCTAGCTGGCCAATCTAATCCAGAGACACCACTTTAATTTTTTTTATAAAACAACCACTTCAGAAGTCCATGCAGTACCTCTCCATAGCAATAACAAGACCAAGTCCACAGGCAGGGGTCAGTTACACTTGTGAAAAGCAGCGTCATTTTTATTCACTTCTCTTCTAGCAGTTGCAGGAGAAGTTTGTGACTTCTCTTCAGTTTGTTGCAAAAAGGCTGAAGAAACTCAGCGCAGGCACTGGAGGTAATGGACAGACAGAGGAAACACTTATCTATGCCTAATAAAGCCTCTTGACAAGCACCATAAAAGTGAATTCCTGCCACTGAAGTAGAACAGCTTGGATGCAACCTGTAAACCATTTACATGACCAGCAGCATTCCTTTTCTTAACTACTCTTTACTTTAAGAGAACACTGCCTGCTTAAGGATCTCAGAATGAGGCTGCAGCTGTATCTGAACACTTACCAGGTCAGTATTTCAGTGCTTCCTTTCCCTAGTTACGCCTCTGCACATCAGCTAGAGAACAAGCCTAGTACTTGTTTTGCAGATAGTTCATTTCACTTTCTGGTTCTGATACTTTAATGCAACGCTACAAATGGGTGTCAGCCTCAGCTCAGGATTTATTTCATAAAGAACATTCAGAATCATTTCAGTAGAACTTTCATCACGTAGATTTGACTTTCTCATAGCCACGTTAACCACCCAAAACTAATGGTTTCTTTCATTTTGATAAACTAATTCACTGATCACTCCAAAAAAAACAAAAAAAAAGAAAAAGAAAAAGAAAAAAAAAGAAATCAATCCTCAAAGCACAGGATTATGCACTACTGGATAGTGCTTCATTTGCTAAAACATGCATATACAAAAGTAATGTGACATATCTAAAATCAACTAGTTTATGGAATAGTACCTGTAGCAGAATAATTCTGGATGGGCTTTATAAGGCTTATTTTGATTAATTCTTCAAAATGATAAGTTTAAGTGCTTAATATCACCAAGGCAAGCTTCATAAATGAAGGGGGGAAAAAAAAAAAAGAAGAAAGACAAAAAGGGTGAGGGAAGGGGAAGGGGAGCAGACTGCGTGGCTGCCGGCACCCAGCAGTAATCCAATACAGCACTGGGCTGAAACGCAACCCAACCCCAGTGCGGTGTTACCTTGTTCGGCCCATAGCACGTCCCAAGTGCAGTTGAAAGGTTCTCACCAACAACACCATCCTTCAGGTTTTCCTTTAAAAACTCATTGTATCAACTTTAGTTATTGCCAGACTATATCTACTCAGCATTTCAAAATGCAGTCAAGAAGAAAAAGAAAAGTTTAAAGGGACACACTGAAGTACCTAGAGTAAACAAGAGAATCTTAAACCCAACATTATGGCTAGATTAATGTGTTGGGTGTGAGGATCCAACCAAAACCCCGTTCCTTTGGAAAGGCATCACCATGCAGCCACCTGTTCATACAGCAATAACTAGAAGAATAAAAAAAGCAAAAAAGAGACAGGTTTATCTGATGTTTTCCACCAGTAATCCATCTTTGGAGGAAATCCAACTTTACAGGAAAGCTAAATGCCACTGCTCTGTGAGCCTTTTTCACTATAGGGATTGTGATCCTTTCACTATAGGGATTGATATCAACTCCCGCCTGAAAGATCCAGTTCTTTCTAGCTTTGTGTCCCAGACTCATATAAATCAAGTCTTTTTCTCCCCACCCCCCAAGTAGTTTTTGATCAGTTTTTCCTCGATTAACCTGTATAAAGCCTTGGAAGATAAACACCAACTACAGCTCCAAGAGAACTATTTCTAGGATGTGCCCTCCAATTCCTTTGCTCAATTACTGACTCACTACAACGAGACTCAGGTGTGTGAGGTCTCTCTGCCCTGCCAAGCTCATCCCATGGGCTTTTCCTCCCTGAAAGCCCAAAGAAGGGATACAGGATAAGCAATTATTTCTCTTGAGAAGAGAGCAGGGAAATAAAAGGCACAGCCTTAGGTTTCAGCCCTAAAGTGAACATTCTTAAAATGATCAATAAATAATAATAGTTCTGTGGCATTCATCAGAATTGTTTGGAGCACTACCAAAGGGAGGGGAGGGCAGCGAAAAATAAGCAGGTGGTTTAGGGATTTATGCTACAAAAAAAAAGTTTCAGTGTTATCCTACTTAAATTAACAGAATGAAACAGAAGTAGGCAATTTATTAACCCCTGAAGGAAACATTATGCACAAAACTCACATTTAATATTTTCAGTAATTACTGTGGCACACACGGGAACGCACTGATTAGAGCTGGTTGCAATACAAAGTTGGCAGAAACCACAAGAGGCCTGAAATTAAATAGTGCCACGTGAAAACTATACAGCAAGGCCATGTACTTGAAAACTAATATAAGGAACTTCCAATATGGAGCCATCAGTTAGAAATGACTGGAGAGAGGAGCCCGACTGGTTCTCTTAACCACAAGGAAACAACATGGGGCAGCCAAGGAAGGCATCAGGAGGAGCATCAAGCAGAAATAAGCAACTATTATGTCACTTCCAGGACATTCCTAGGGCTATCCGCATTAAGAGATATCTGCACCATCTCCCTTTGAAGACAGCAGCTACCAGAATATGCTGGGGGGGAAAAAAAACACAGCTGTTAGGCTACAGCAGATCAAACGGGGAGGGAAGAAATGAACGCCGCTTATAAACACGGCACAGTGAAGAAACGCTGCAGAAGGAAGAAAGCTGTGGAGGCAATGCCCAACGCCAGCACAGGTGCACAGAACCGCCATGAGCCACAACTCTGCCATTAACTTCGATGTCAGCGCACAGCTCCCAGCACAGCCACGCAGCTCTGCCCGACTCTGCTGACAGCAAAAGGCACCGACCTTAAAGATCAAAAACTTTATTAGGAGATTCAAATAAAGCCAGCTGGAAGGCTGGGCCGCACCTCCCGCGGACACGAGCAGGAGGCGGTTATGCTGTGGTGCTGGGGGATGGTGCCCTGCCCTTGGCGCCGGCCGCTCGAGGGGCTCTGCCCGCCAGCTGCCCCCCGCCCCGCGAGGCGGCTCTGTGAGAGAAGCGGCAATCACCTCTCTCCACAGACCCCGAGCCCACCGGCTGCCCACCTCCTTTATATAACCGGCAGGGCGGCAGCCGCCGCGTTACACAACAGCGAGGGCTGCGGGGCCGGCTCGGTGCGCGTGTCCCTCAGCGGCGAGGCACCGCTCCTCACGGCCGCCGCACCGCCTGACCGCGCGCGGACGGAGCGGGACCGGCGGCGCCGCCATCGCGGCCCCGGCTCCCCTCAGCGCCCGCCTCTGTCACCCCGCGGCGGGAGCGGCTCGCCCGCCCGCCCCAGGGACACAGGCCCTCTCCCTTCCCCTCCGCAGCGCCTCAGCCCCACGGCGTTCACTCACCATCGCGGCGCTGGGTGCCGGCGGCGAGCGCCCAGCCAGCCGGGTTCCGCAGTTTGGCTGCCTCTTCTTTTTTTTTTTTTTTTTTCCTCTTTTTCCTCCCCCCTCCCTCCCGGTTTTTGCCCCCCCGACCTGGAAGTGAATGCTCGAAGCCGGCCGGGAGCAGCGCCGAGCCCGCCTCCCTTAAAGGAGCCGCGCACATCTCCGCTGCGCCGTACGCGTTTCGATCTGCCCACAGCGATCTGCTCCGGTGCGATAGGGTTTGTCTCCTGCCTCAGAGCTGGAGAGATTTGCCAGCAGCTTTCGCACAGAATAATGTAAGGCGATAAAACCCCCTCCCAACGCACAGGCACCGTGAAGAGAATACAGTTGTTGCCTGTTGGCAACACAAAGCGAGCAGCGATACAATTTCTCTGCCCAGATAACGCGAACTTAGAGAGCTTGCACTTAGATCTCGTAAGGAATTGCTTTGTACAACGTTTGCTTGCAAAGCAGCAAAACGACACCACAAAATAACCCCAACGCACCAAAAAAACCGACAGGCAGCAACGGTGCGAGCAGAGGCGGCCAGCAGGGGGAGCCGCAGCCCGGCACACAGCGCCGCTGCTGGCGTTCCGGGTTCCCCTGAGGGATGCCCGCGCACGAGGTTTAACTGAGCTTTATTCATCCCGAAAGCTTGACAGGCCTGAGTTATCTTACTGAAACCACCTTCCAATTACAGAAACTATCTGTGCCGCGGAAGGGGCGGCTGCAGAGAGCGGAGCCGGGGGAGGCGGTCCCGGCCCCACCTCCGGGCGGGCGGTGACGGCCATCGCCGGGGGCCGCCCCGCAGCATGGCCGGGCTGATCGACTTCGGGGACGAGGAGGAGGTGAGGAGCTATCTGGAGAACTTGCACGTCGAGTACCGCTACCAGTGCTTCAAGGAGAAGGACCCCGAAGGTAAGCGGCGCTCCGGCGGCCCCCCTCCCCCCGCCAGCCCCCAATGGGCCCGGCGCTGACGGTGCCTTGCAGGCTGCCAGCGCCTGGCCGACTACCTGGAGGCCGTCAGGAAGGACTTCGAGGCGGCAGCGCGGGTGCTGCGGGACAACTGCGAGGTGCACGGGCACAGCGAGAGCTGCTACAAGCTCGGGGCCTACCAGGCCATCGGCAAAGGTGCGCCTGGCGCTGCGTCGCGGCCCTTTCCCTTTCCTCTTCCCCCCCGGCTCCGGGCTCCGTTCAGCCCCTCAGCTTTTTTTTTATCTCAGCACCCAAATGTCCTGCCCCTTTTATTGCCCTAATAAAAGCTGGGAAGGATGTGAAACCTTAAGTTACTTCCTCTGAAAGAAAGAATTTTAGGTTAGCCACCTGTGTAATGTTTTATAAGTGTGTCTGTATAGCCAGTAAGTGTATCCACCGCTGAATGTTGCTGCCTGCCCTTTCCTTAAAATTTGGATTTATTCCTGACAGGCTGTTCTTTCATGCAAAAAGTAAGGAAGAAATAAGGTCGCAAACAGGTAACAGTGCTTACAGGCCTCATGTCCGCCCACCACACGTCTGCTGCTATGGTGACTGCAGGCAGTGAATCAGAGCACGGCTTAGGTTGGAAGGGACCTCTGAGCTCCAACCCCTGCTGTGCACTGGTTGCCTTTCACTAGGTCAGGCTGCCCACAGCCCCATCCAAGCTGGCCCTTGGCTTCCAGGGATGGGGCATCCACAGCTTCTCTGGGAAACCTGTTCCAGGGCCTAACCACCCTCTGAGTAAAGAATTTTTTCCTAACATCTATCCTAAATTTCCCCTCCTTTGATTTAAAGCCGTTCCCCCTCGTCCTATCACTATTAGACTGTGTAAAAGCAGTGAGTCTTCTGTTAAATAATAGTACAAGTGAAGAATATTATGTTCTTATTGTGACTTAAAGCTAGTAACCATCTCAAATTTCCTATAGGTATATTGGCAAAAGAATCCTTTGACTAGTGTAAGTTATGCAGAAATCTGTATATATTACAATGTCTGCATAAACTAATTTGGTTACCGGGAAGCGGAGGAGGGTCTCCCAACATTAGCAGCACAGTCTCTGAAGCCCTACATTTTGATTGGAGTACCTAAAGCGAGGGCTGCTGTGTTTCACAGAGGGAGCAGTGTGGAGCAGAAAGCTCCCATCCATTTGAAGCTGTCCTGGCAGTAACCTTGGTTTCTTGGTGAACAGGTGGGCTCGCTGCAGACTTGAAAGCTGCCTACAGGTCTTTCCTGAAGTCATGTGAGAAAGGCGGGAAGAAGTCGGTGAATGCCTGTCACAGCGTTGGGCTGTTGGCCCATGATGGGAGAGTCAACGATGATAAACCTGACCCAGTTGTTGCTAGAGACTATTACGCAAAAGCCTGTGATGGCAACTTTGCTCCTAGCTGCTTCAACCTCAGTGTAATATACCTCCAAGGAGCAGCCGGGGTCCCTAAGGACATGAACCGTGCTTTGAAGTACTCGCTGAAGGGGTGTGAGCTGGGTCACGTATGGGCTTGTGCCAATGCCAGTCGAATGTACAAACTGGGAGATGGTGTTGAGAAGAATGATGGCAAGGCAGAGGATTTGAAAAACAGGGCAAAACAGTTGCACAAAGAACAGAAAGAAGCCTCGAGTTCTTTAACGTTTGGGGAGTAAAACTGCCAGTTGCAGTTATTAAGACTGCAGCTTTAAATGGCAAGTGAACTTGCTATTTAAATCATATGAACGTACGGTTTTCATTCAGTAAACATCCTGGAAGTATTTGCATGTGCAAATACATGTATATTTTTGTGGATGCAATAAACATGACCAACTCTGTGCCTTTCTACATTTTTAAATACATATGTTCTTAAGTGTATTGTTTACATCCCACTCTTACAGAAGAGAAATTCTTCTAGCCTATTGGAGTTTGTCCCCATGGTTTCAAGCATGGAAGCCTCCTTCTGTCTGCTGCATCAGTACTGAAGCTCTTGCTAGGACCAGTTCCAGCACACTCACGTCCACACACCCATCCCTAATTTTGCTGACTTTGGATACAAAAATACTGTCCTTTGCTTGCACATCAACTCTGTTAGTTGTGAGATGTTCATCCAGGCTGCGTGTTGATCCTAGACAGTGCCTGTTGCTGTCTCTAGTGATTATAGGTCTATGGGGATGTTCTGCTTTTCTCTGGTTAGTTTAGACCTAGAAGCATTTAAGTCATGTCCAGGTGATGCCAAGCCCGAAAAAGTAATGTGTCTGTATGACAATACATACATAGAAATATGTTTTCCTATACTTCTTGCAAATGAAATGGGCAGGAGAGATAAGCAGGAACAAAAGGAACTTAGTTAATTTCGTTGGGCAGATGAGCTGAAGGGGCAGAGTTTGTAAGAGAGCTACTGCAAGCTACAGTACAAGAAGTCAAAGAGCTAGGAACTGACCTATTACAGAACTGCAGGTAAGTGTCTAAGGCGGGAGTTTCCCTTAGGCAAAGCATACAAACAGATTTCAAAAACCAGAATGTTGTTTTCAGCGCCTTGCCAACTGGTTTGTCACTGTGTATCTGACTTCCACATCTACCTGGCTGCTTTAGGATCACCCTCCAATGCACAGTGATCACCTCTTGCTCAATTACACACTAGTTGTTTTTAGCTTCCAGCCAGCTTTTGAAAGGCTCTTTTTGCCTTTGTATGTTTTGCTGCAAAGGTACAACTGATTTAGAACACAAAAGCCCTGGCTACGGTTTGAATGAAGAGACAAGCTTACTGTTAAAATAAATAGGGCAAAATGAACACAAATTTGGTCACAGCCAGAACTGAAGGTATATACAGCAGAATACATGGCTAAGGAATCTCAATGTTTGCTGTTTCAGACAGAGCATGTATGAATTACAGCAGTTCTTCTAACTCAACTGTACTTGTACCAGATTTCTTGCAAGGAATATGCTTGCTGTTGGAATAAAGACCACAGAGGCATAGTGATAAAACTGGCACAATGGAACAACAGATGGCAGTATATGTAGAATGTTTCATACCTTAGTTATAAGGCTCTTGGCTCTGCTTTCGGCAGCCTGCAAAAATATCAGTAATGACAAAAGTGAGATTATTTTTTTTCCTGTTAACTCAGTTAATGTTTCATGGCATTTCAAGAAAGTAAAGCTGTTTTAGAGGATAATAATAAAACAGTTTGGAAGTTCTGTGTTCAAGAGTAAGCAATTACAGGTAGCTCAAGGCAATGGAGAACAGAGTGAAATTTTGAGTTTCCTTTTGAGTTCATAACACTCACTGCCTCTGAGCAGTTTGTTCAGATTCTTGATCCAGATGAATCTGCCACACTGGTACAAGCTTTTTTCCAACTGTCAGCATTCAAAGTACAACAGGCAGGCACTAGGAACATCCTGAATAAAACTGGCATGCACTGCAGATAATTAAAGCCACATATAAAGTGCACATTGAAGAGATTTGTGGTTTTTTTCTTTCATAGCATGTGAACGGAATTTAAATATGAGTAACTTTTTGTGTAAAACGTGTCAAGTGTGTTAGTACAGATAAGTTTGTGAAGCTTCATCCAATTTTGTATCACTAGTCTTGGCAACCCCAAATTAAGGAAATTCTGTCACACTAAAACATCATCAGAGTGACAAAGCATCAAATCTGATCAGCCCGTTGCATTTCAGCATGTTATAAATTATACATAGTTAAAAACAGCAACCTGTTCTCAACCTAGGAATGGTGTTCAGGAGACTAAAAAAAATTGGCTAAGAGATAAAAACTGTACTGCAAATCCTGGCTTATAACCGTCTTGCTCAGGTATTATGAGGGTATTATCAAAAGGGCAGTGCTCCTGCTTCTTTTTAACTGATGCTACAAAGGCTAAATTTTATGTCCTCTTGGGAGGAAAATTGTTCCTCCAATTCCTCCGAGGCCATAAAGTAAGCGTGATAGATCCACGGTTAAAATAGCGTACTTAGAAATATGGAAGACCTGTTGATCTCCTCAGGATTGGTGGATCGTCTTAGAAGTAAAGCAGCTTAACTCAGCCTCACAGCTTCTAAACCACTCTGTTTTCGTTTTCGCTTGTTTGTATTGATTTAAGCACACAGCCAACTTCCTTTGATAAAGCAGCAATATACTTGAAAAAGAATCGTGACCAATTTTAATTAGTTAAATACACTCTGAAACACAGTTTTAAATCATGAAAGCATGCAGCTGTGAAAAGATTGCTAATGGAGTGCTGGTTTTGTGCTGAGATTTGAAAAACACTGCTGCCACATCCTGTTGTGTCCTAAGTGGCCTTTGTATTCATTCTGGACAAAATAAGCTGTCAGGTAAAGAAGCTGCATGATGTTATGTAAACAGAAAAGGAGTCGTTCTGGTGGCTCTGTTTCTGCATTGCATTGTAAAAAGCAGCTTTGCAGCTTGCCAGCCTGTGCTTAGCTGCCAAAAACAACTTCTTTCTGCAGTGTGTGAGGGTAGCACGTGAGCCTTCTTAGACACGTCCACACTCACTGGGAGGGTCTGGGAGACTCTGCATGTAAATCATTGCATCAAGAAAGAATATTGTCTTCAAACTTCTTATTTTATATGGAAAGAAACTCTCTTCTACTGACGATTTTTTCATTACCACGAGACTGAGTGAGGAACTTACCCAGGTAGCTCCTCTTCTCCTTTGATAGATAGAGAAGGAAGAATGCCTCCTTCCCTCGTGCTTGGAAGCATTTCATCCATTTTGATTATGTCTCCTGCACACCATTCCTAGGTTGTCATGGCACAGCAAGAAACAGAAGAAAAAACAAGCACGATATTCAGTTGCATTATTGCAAAAATTTGTGCTGGGGTAACATTCAGTGATTTGGTTCAGGTTCCAATGCTAGGCTATTTGTATGCACCCATAATTACGTCCCTGATCCAGAGACACACAGTCTGAGATTCAGCATGGTGCAGTGTCCCTGGAAAATATCTCAGTGTCAAAAACTCCATCATGCTCTGACTTTCCAGACACTGTATCAACAATACGGCCCGGAATCTAAACAAAACAGATTTCTCCAATACTCTTAAGATTTTAATGATCTAATTCTGTACCAAATTTGTGAGGTCTAATTTCTCATTTCATATTTGTAGCCTCCCAGAGCTTTCATATTCAGTATCTACTCTTGAAGCAAACATCATAACCACTAATTATACTAATTTTGGACTAAATCACATATATCTAGTTTGCTGTTATTGCCATCTACTCTAACACTAGTTACAATTACCAGTGGTATATTAGTTCCGAATACAGTGTTTTACACTTCTTTCTTACTTTGTTTTACAGCCTTGTTTGTAAATACAGTAATTGGTTTGGTAATATAGTCTTATTTGTTATCCTTTCTTCCCCTAGATCAGCTAGTAAGAAACTTGTGCAATGTGGAGTTTTAAAATTAAGACCACTTTGGAGAGGAGATTTCAGATGGGGATTTATGAACAGCATGATAGTAATGCATACACACACTCATGAGTATAGTGGGAGTTCTCTATAAGTTCTCATCCTGATAATGCGGAACTGAAATATGGTGCTTTAAACATACCCTGGAGAGTTTTTCTTAGCAGCTGAAAGCCATCTGGTAAAACAGAAGAAAGAAAAAAGAAAACAAAACTCTGCGTGCTTGTACAGTAGTTGTCACCCAGAGCATTCTAGTGCGCTTTAATCACTAGAAACACAGAACTGCTTCTCAGGTTGTGGGGCCATTACATACCAGGCTGGGATAGGAAAGCCATAGAAGAAAATCGTTAGTTGTTTGGCTGCAGTGTAATTTCCTAACTTGAAGATGAGGCCATCGTGAACTTATGTAAAACATGCCTTATTCTGCCAGTCCTCTTTTGGCACTTGATAGCTTGGTCTTAGCATTTCATCGTCTCAGGATAAACACTGGAAATAAGTGAGCTTATTTCCTGCCAGCTCTCCTGTAACTGGAAGCACTCCATGTTCCTATAGAGTTTCCTGCCCAAGAAACTGGTTGTTTAACAACAGTTTTACAACAACCAGTGCTGGAAACTCCCAAGAAGAAAACCTGTATTTTCACTACTGTATGTGAGAGGGGAACAAGCATTGAATGGTTATTGACTTAATTAAGTTTACACAGTATCACAGATGGCCCAAACTGACTATTCTCCAAACGATGTTTAGCATGGCAAGGATCTGTCAATTTTTTACAAGCCAACAAACACTAAGATGGGAAACTTGCCTTTGAATGTCATTCTGATAATATTTTTGGGATGTTATTCTGTAAAGATGCAATAGCCACCTCAGCACAAGTGTTTGTTATTACTAGCAGCTGAAAAGATAAAAGGCTGTGAGACTGCCAACACTGCAAGCAACTTTTTGTGGCTGTTATCTTCAGGGAAGTGGAGGGCCTTTTCTCTATGGTATTGTTTGCTCATTTGTTCTGCAGTTGGCACAAAGGAAATATGTAGTATCTTACTTTAAAGGTAAGCTGAGAAGAACAGAGCTAGCTGTCACAGTAACACAAACCTCCCTTAAATTGGCCATTTAATTAATATTTTGCCTCAGCATCTCACAGTACTAAACCCAGAATACTTGCTGTCATCCCACATGTTGCAACTTGCACTTGCAACACTAGGAGAGCTTGGAGCCCAGTTGTGGAAAAGTTTCAGATTTCAGAAGCATTACAGAAACACTACCGACTGGAGAACCAAAGGTGAAGCCCTCTGTCAGACTGCAATGACAGCATTGCACACACAGGCTTGGAAAATGGCATTTAGAGGCAAGCAAAGACACCTGGTGCTCAGGAACCTATTGCTAATGCTACAGAAGAGCAGTGACCTTCACGCTTCACTTAGTGCTCTTGAAAGGCATTAACATTGCCTGGGGACAGAAGGGGACAGAAGAAAATTAGTGATATCTTTTCATGTTCAAGAATGAAAAAACAAAGGTCTTTGATTCAATTCTTAATCATTAGGCTGAATCAGAGATATTGTAAAACTGAGAAACAGATATAACCTTGAAATCTAATGATACTGACCCTTAATACCAGTAGCTCTGGAAACAGAAGGGTCCTTGTGCAATCTGGGCTATAGAACATTTCTTCTCTGCTTTTGCTTTGACACTATAAATTGATCAGATGACTGTGAGGAGAGGAATTGATTAAGCACTTTCTGTGCTTGGAGGCTTGAGCTAATAACTGACAAACAAATGCTGTTTCTTGTTAGAAATCGTTATGTGCAATACTACTCAGCCTGTGAATATGGTTAAAACCAAGGGACTCTGCACTTTCTCCAGCATGTCAAGCATCATCTTCTTCCAGCTGGGCCCTGTGTTGTTGTTTTAAAGGACTTGCTGAGTGTAAGTTGGCCCAAACACTGCAAAATATAACAGAGCTGTAGAAGAAAAAAAAAAAAAAAAAGAGGGCCTGCAATGAATTTAGATTCCTGCATGGCAGAGGACTGGGACAGAAATACAGCTCTTCATCATACACATATTCACCTTCTGTCTGCAGCCAGGGCTGAACCAGTGCACAAACACAAGTCTGATACTGGAGACCAAGGCAGCTTTTGTTCTGGGCTAGCTGTGCATTTATTTGATGGGATTACAGTAGCTCTTTGAAGCTCTCTCAAAGCCATTAAAGGCTGAAAAGTGCCTCAGCGCTTTAAGTTGCAGGTGGTCTAAACGCTCAGAGCGCAGAAAAGATTAGAGCTATCCATCGATATTAGAAAAACAAAACAAAACACCTAGCCCCACAACAAAACCAAATGTTCTCATGGTCTGGCGAGCCTTTTGTGTGCTGTCCCCTCTACACGCTGCTCAGCTGTATTTTTTTTTTATTTTCCTGTGGGAGGGCTGTTCCCTTGACTACCAGTGCTGGTCTCTAATAGTTGGCATTTGGGCATTCAGAGCAAACAGGATGAAAACATTTCTAATTTTCCTTCATTCCTGTAGGAATGCAGGGACACAACTAGAGATGTTTCTGGCAGGCAGCAGCTCCATGGAAAACCACTACATCTACTTGGGTGCTTTTGCCCCACTGCCAGGCAGATCCATGGGGTCTTTTCCTGCTGGCCCCTACCTTGTGAGGGAAGTGCTAATGGGAGGTGAGGCTGGGGGCTTGTTTCTCTGCCCTCCTGCACATAATATCACATATGCTACCTTAGCTGCTCCAATCAGATATATTTTAGCGACAGGCACCACCAGCACCACAGCATCAGGCATAACATACACAGCCAGTCTCATGCAAACAGGAGGAGCAGGTCACAGCAGACGCAGCTACTGTCTAAGAGCTATAATCAGTGTCTTAGTCTTGGCTTTCTGTGTTAAAGACATTGTTGCTTTTGCACTGGAGGAATGAAAATAGTCATCTCAACTGGAGACCTCAATGTTCTGCCTTCATTTGCCGTCAAGCGCTCCATGAACTTCCATTTCACTAAAGCCTCTGCACAATAGCTTTCGCGCAATAACCTGCTCTCCACAGTCCCTTCGTAGACTGAATCTGCTCTAATTTAAATTACTGTTATGTGAGGGACTCAAACGTATCTTTTTTCTTTAGCTAAGTGCTTGGAGGAAACTAGTCCTTTCACAGTCATGCAACACCACAAAGGGACACTAATTCAGAAGCCAAGGTGATGCTTGCAGTCTCTATGGAAACTGGAGACCAATCTAATGAGAAAGCAGAACAGGAAGCAAGAACACAGGTCCATCACATGAACAGAAAATGTCAGATCTCAGACAAAAGTTGAGAAAATGAAGCAGTAAACAAGGCAAGCTGACAAAGTTTTACACAGGATAGCTGGAAACCTGGTAAGAACTCATGGTGATTTGTTAGTACAAAATCACCAAATTCCACGACACAGCAAAACCGAACATCAGCACAACTAATGTACACCAAGAGAAGAGTCACAAACACACAATGCCTCTGCTGCTTTTTACTTTTTTTCCTGATGTTTTCCAACGTAGGCTATACCAGATGGAAATACGAGCAAAGCTGATTATTTAGGGATGTGCCTGCTGCACATGCTGAATAATTTTGCAAGCAGGGCTGCTGCCTCTGAAAGCCTGCAAGAAAAGCCCATAGGAAAGAGAAGGCAGCTCAGGGCAGCCCTCACAAAGGGCTGAGGAGAAACATGGGAAACATTCATGGGGAACTGCGTTCAGGGATTTGCATCATTCATGCACAGTTCAAGAACAGAGGGAAGGTGACCAGCAGGACTGTTTGCTGAGTTTGCATGTCCTGCTTTGCACTGATTACTGGGAAGATGTGAGGGCTGAAACCGCCCTTCTCAGGGGCCAAAGAATTTAAGCCATAGAATCTTGCCATGCAAAAAGTGCCACAGTTCTCCTTCACTTTGTCATCAAGAAACCATAACCAAAGAACTACTGCAAATCTAAAAGCACGAAAGTGCTGGGGGTCCACTACCAGGCCCATGGAATTAAGCAACCTGCCCAGGCTGTAGGAACAGCTCCTAGCTCTCTGCTAGCCAAATTGAACTCTCCATTTTATTTCCACGAAGCCACTCTCTGTTCTGAGGTTTCCAAAGGATGCTATTTCCTCTGTAGTCCTTTGTGATCCACACATGACTCAGGGCTCCGCACTTCCTACTTACTTGAAGCAGCAGCACTTCAAAGCACGTCAGAGTCTTGTCTAGTTCAGGGCACAGTAGTGCACCCATATCAGACACTGCTTTTCAGCATATTGATCACTGCTAACCAATTTGCCATCATGAAAACATCATTGTATTTAGATGCAGAAGTCATACTCTTTTCATTCTTGCTGATGACACAAGGTAATCTTGCATGAATGTTCTCTAGGGGAAATAAGATTTTATTGCAATAAAAGGGATATTAAAACACATCACACTGGGACACTAATATGCATATTAAAAAAGTATGTGCTATATAGAAGCCTAGGAAAATTGAGCTAGAAGGGACCTTGGGGTTATGTAGTCTGTCTCTCTGCTCCAAACCAGAATTAGCTGTATTTATCACACCTGACAGCTATCTGCCCTGTCCAACCTCTTCTACTGGCTTCACAATCCCTGCAAGCAGTCTTTTGTTTTATTTTATTCTTGGTAAGAAAAGAGATTTACCTGCCATGTGACATGCTGCTGTTTTCATAAAAAGATTACATCACCAATCCCAGCCAGCCTGCAGAAATCTGGGATTAGAGGAAAGGCAAGCAATGGAAACCTACTGCTCCCAATATGCGTTCTAGAAGGGGTCCTTTAATGTGCAATACATCTCGATTTTATTTCAAATACTTCTGTTTTAAAATGAATGCACTCCAATGGCTGTGGTTCAGTTCCCCAGAAAAGAGAGCCACTGGCAGAGAGTCCATTGCTGGCACAGGCAGCCCTGCTCTGTTACCTCCTAGGAAGTGCAGCCAAAGTTGTTGATCTGACTAAGCAGCCCGAGTTGTTTTTCCAGCCCTAATGTGGTAAATGTGCCTCTACGGGTTTGTTTCATGTTGATGGAAGAGAAAAAATACATTGTCCTCTGCACAAATGGCTTAATCTATCATTTTTCATCCTAAAAAAAATCCCATTTCAGACAAAGTCCAATAATGATCATATAATGATGGAACTGAAGCACTAAAGCTAAATCATGGGAACTGGCAAATTGTAAGGAAAACACATTCACGAAACTAAATAATTCTGCAGGCTCTTCAGTAGTTGTTTTTCAGGTGCGAGAAAACAAACTGCCCCTTCCTATGCCAAGCCTACCCCTCCTGCTTGCAATAGCTCTGACCGACCTGCCCCATTTGCTTGGTTAGCTGTTATCCCATGTGTTTGTGCCCCTCACATGTTACCTCATCTCTCAAATCTCAGAGTTTGCAGTTTAAAATTTCAAGCTTGGTAGCTCCAGCAGACATGAGGAAGAACTGTCAGACCTCACAACTCCTAAGCTCCTTGCCTCAGGCTTCCTGGAAATAGCAGGGCTCTGAGGGAGCATCTCAGCTGTGGGGTAACAGACTAACAGTCCCAGCTGGAGTATGTGAGTAAGGCCCAGTTTTCATTTAGCTCAACACCAGGATTTATTGACACAAACAACAAATATCACCTAATGAAAAGAGACTGCAGAGACACGTTATATCCTTGACTCAAAAGTGAAATCCATACATTAGTATACGTTAGAGGGAGCAATCTCCATTATGAAGCAGAGGGATGAGACAACTACACTCTTCATGCTTGTTAGGATCCCCTGGTTTACAACGTGTTTTAGTCTCTACCTTAAACCTCTCTCTCCAAGCTGATGGGCTCATACAAGAGATCTGCCTCATCCACCTGCCCTTACTGATCCCTGGAAACACCCAAGCAAGTACCAGACCCTGCTGGGGGGAACCTTCCCCAAAGTACCCGGAGGAACTGCAAGGAAGAAAAAGATTCAGAAGTTGTCTTTTTTCCCGTTAATTAATCAGAGTGACTAGAAGATGCAGTGAGGGTTAACTTGATCACTCTTACACTATTAAATGTTTGCATTTATTAATTTAAGAACAATTACTATATTGATACTAGTTATATAGATGGGATTAATGGTTCCTCTGATTGCCAGAAAACCAATTAACACCAGTTAAAATCAACTGAACATGTGAAGTCCACTGCTTTGTGCAGCTGTCCTTTCAAAAATAAGTTAAAACTAATAAAATGAAACAGCATGAATCATTAGCAGCCTTTTTTGCCTTATGGTAACTTTTGGTTTATTTTACTGAAATGAAAAATTACTGAGACATTACTGCAAGTAATTTCACTATTTTCCTCCTGAAACAGTTATTAGAATCTCTCTCATCTCCAAGTTACCCTGTAGCCTGTGGTACTTTTGAAGAATATCCTGGAAAATCTGTTAAGACCAGCAGTAACTAGCTATTGATTACGGCCTTGTTTTCTATACTCTCTCTTTAATTCCTACATGACAGTGAAATTTTTAAGCCTTTACTTTGACAAGAAGCAGCAGATTAACTCCCAGTCAGAGAACTGCACGGAGGTGGTGCCAGCTCCTTTGGGTGTGCTGGTATGTTGCACACGGCCAAGAAGTTTCCTGCCCCCAACAGCAGGGATGTGAGCTGCCCCTGGTGCCTGCTCAGAGCACACCAGGACCACATGTGGTACAGGGACATCCCTGGAGGGAGAACTTGTACTTCTGACTACTCATCTACACCCACTGCCCTGCTGGGACACTTTTAATTTGAGTCAATTACTGCCTCAAAACTTTGATCAAGGTCTTTTATTTCATCTGCTAGTAAATGCTGCCTTGGCAAATCGTCTGTGACAATGTTTTTGCTGCTTGTTTGGCCCAAAGTGCAGCTCCACTATCCACAAGTGGAAAAACCACAAGATGCTGCAGCATCAGTTCATACAGAGGAGGCACACTTACACCAGTGCCTGAACTTTCAGAATAGCCATCCCTTTAAATATTAATACAAACATTTTTCAGTATATGCTTTTTCTATACAAACATTGTGTCCAGCTGAACATGGTGTACCTAAAATCAATTTATACTTACACTCTGCAAACTCAATGGAAGTCAAGTTAGGCCTATCTGTTTTAACACCTGACACTGATGTTGCTTCCACTCCTGTCCTAATGTAAGTTCTTCCCGTTCTCCCTTGAAGGGGAAACATATCGGTCCTGGAGTTTGATTAGCTGTAATCAAAAAACATCTATCTGTAGTTGGGCAGTGGAAGGCTTCTCAATTAAAATCAATTTTAAGAATACATCTCTGTTTTAGTACGACAAATACATCTTCTGAGGAATGTGAGCTATAAAAATCATTTATAGATAGTTTTCCTTCAACCATAGTAACAGTATCAGAGAATGAGGTATCTTAATTGCAGAAGGGAATCATTTCTGCTCTTTGAAACTAAACATAACTTAACATCACTAAAGAAGAGCCGGAGAGTTTTTCAGAGGGAGAGCAGTAGAACAGTCAGCGTTTACCAGCTATCCAAGAACAGGTCCCTTTTTTCTTGCTGAAGTGCCCAAAAAGCATCAGTGAATTGGTAGGTTTGAGTAAGCCTTAAGTACACTGAATGGCCTCTGGCTTATGCTTTGCTCCTGGTAATGGTGCTTTTTAACATGTGTGAGATAGGGAAATCTACCTCGAGGGCAAACCCGTTCAGCAAACTAAAGGTGTGTGTTCATATCTCAGGCCAACTTTCCCACGTCAGCGCTAGCCTCATGGAGTAACACAACCCCTCCCAACCCATCTGCTTCCCCAGGACAGCAACATGAAGTGCTCAAGGTGTAGGAGCACCTGGGACAACAAGCCATCTGCCTCAGAGCGTGCCTGCAGGGAGCCAGGAGCAGGAGGGAGCTGCAGCTCTGAAATGCCCCTTCCGTCCCTTGGTGTAAAGACCCTGGTCAAAGCAGAACCCAAAACACTACATTGGAAGGGCAGCTCCAGTGAGGATTAAACCATGCTGAATGCTGAGGAAACTGCACTGTGACCCAGCTCAGCCCAGTTCAGATTTAAAACACGGGACATGCACCTGGCACAAAACCAGAAAACACTGAAACAGGACAACGCATGGAGGAGTAGGATGATAACTTTCAAGGGAAGCAGCGCCTAACTGAAGTAAGTGATTTTTATCCATTCTGTCTTCCAAGTTTTTGCTATCTTTAATGCTTCTTGACACACCACTGCTAGGAGAGAAATCCTACATGGTAGTTTCACTTTCTCACCTTCTGGTTAAATTCTAAGGATGTTGCTAGCCCTCATTCGTCAAGTTCACAGTGAAGTCAGGGGAAGGCAAGATTTTGTATTCCAGTTTAAACTTAAACGTAAACTGTAAGCAGAATTATAAACAACATCTACAAGCCTCTCTCATATGCTATAAAAAGATAAGAAGAGTACTTCTGTGCACTTCTGTGTCCTTTTCGTACTGTCTGTCACCTCTCTGTTTCTATTTTTCTAAAGGGAAAGATAATAATATTAATCTATTCCTTGGGGCTCCTATGAGGATTCATCAGTTAATATTTATGCAGCAAACTGGAATAAGTGCTGTTCAAGCGCTAAACATCATTATTGTTCCCTTCCTCTTCATTAGTACATTATGTACATCCCAAGTAGACCAGATAAGTACTGAAATTAACTGTCTTCAATGTAAGGGAAGTAGAAAAAGGTAATGACCAGTTAAGAGCCACTACTTATAAGTTCTATAAGAGACATCTGTATGTAACAAAACAATCCACTGCATTTTGCAGAATTACATATGTATTTTTTTACTCATCTAAGCAAGATCTCTCTGAGCAAAGAAGCTCTGAGAAATGCCTAAATTAAACACATCAAATGCTTCCACGTGCCTTGCAAACTAAACGTATAGTAAAACATACAGAAAATGGGATTTGCAAAGAATCACTGAGGAGGTTTCCAGATTTTAGGGTGCAAAACCTACCTACTGCTTTAGTTCGATTCCTTCTTAAGAAGTAGGCTCTATGGGAAGGGACAGCTGTGGAGGAGCAGAGCCAGTCCAGAGCTGGAAAACACCCCTTGCTGGAAGAGGAAAAACAGAAAAAATCAGAACTAATTCCAGAAAAGACAACCAAGCAGATGGCACTGCTGGTGATGAGGAGCAGATGTGAGCAGCAGCACAGCAGCATGGAGCCACGCACACAGCCATGCACATTACCTTCCCTTGCCTCCAGCCCCTGCCCAGTGCAGGGCAGCCACTCTGCTATCCCTTCACCTAAATGCTGACTGACTGTTTTCTCTCTGCTCCCCACCTCCTCCCTCAATTACCATCAAAAATAATCAAAAATAACCCTTCATTGCCCCAACATCCCATACTATTTTTTTTTAATTATTATTTCAATGGTTGATAAACATACTGTACCATTTCTGTAAGTGCAAATTGATCTGAATTAGATATTTTCCATAAATATTTGTGGAAACTGTGAGAGATGGGCAAAATCTTCAGGCATCTCCTTGCTTTTCAATGTTTACCTGTTGCTAATGGTAGAGTACATTGCAGCCTTGCAACCTGAGATCCATCTAACCTGTGTATAAATACATGAAAGGCAGGCCTCTGCTCCAAGACAGCCATCTGGGTCTCTTGCAACAGCAAATGACAGGAACACATGTTGCTAGAAAGTAAAATCTCTCCTGGGCCAGGATGAATTGCTGTGTATTGGTTACTGTATTTTTCCCTTGGCTAAAGGAAAATTATGGATGCATAGCCGAAACCAGGTAATTAATTTTTATGTAGTTAAAATAAGGTGAGACAAATCTAGGTCTTTGCAGTTCTATCTATTTTGCTTTGCTTTTAAAAGATTTGCTTGGTTTTACAAAACCTGAACAGGTTTCTTGCTCTCAGGACAAAGCCATGAAGATTAAAAATATTCAATTACATATAGTCAAATGTGCTCTAGTATCAGGGAGGAGCACAGTGGTAAGTGGTGGAAGGAAAGAAGGACACTGCCTCAGTACTGTCACTGACGTGTGTCAGATGTCAGAATTAGGAAGGTGGTAAGAGGGGTCCCAGAAGGGACTGAGAGCAGGACTGTGTTACCAAGTTAACACATGGGCATTAAAGATCACTGAGATTGTGCTAAAGGAACTGGAAGAGTAAACTGGCTTCTTAAGCCTCTTGATGAGTTCCCAGCTACCCCAGTATCACTGATGCTGACATGCATAAAAGAATGCTTTTATTTTATAACAAGAAATGATTTGTTAGCCAGCCTCCTCTTCTGCTTGCTGATAATTCAAATTAATGACATTTATGTTTTTTCCTTAAAAAAATGGTTATTGCAGCCTTCTTGTGGTGCCAAAAAAGAGGTATCTATTGTTCTTCATGCTATTACTACAATTTTTTGAAGTCTAAGCTGCTTTTCGATTTACTTGAACAAGGAATATGAATAGCAAAAATGAATTACATTTGCACTGCATAAAATAAAGGCAAAATCACTTTTCTGGCATCTATATACATGCAGCAAGCATTTTGAAAATTCCAATATTCCCAAAACATGCATGTATACATTGAAGTTCAGAAGCTTGTTCAAAGGATAATTTGCTTCGTTATTATTTACACTCTTTGGCTAATTAAATGATATGCTTTCTCCTCCTTCCAGAAGGATTCTGGGTAATCTGAAAGGATCACAGTAACATATTAGTTCCTGTGGATATAATTGACTAATCATTGAACATCACAAGCTTTCTTTTGCTTTTTCCCCAGATTTTTTTTTTTTTTGCATTACAGATGGATATATTTCTAGCATAAACTGCAACAGCTCAGTCTTTACCTTTGAAGGGTTCAAGGTCAGCCCTATAGGAAGACTGCACACGGTCCTTAACATAATCTGTTGGATGTATTAAAATCTTGTGATTTAAAATTTTTTTAAAATTAGCTCTAAAGAGAAAGTAGTCTACTGCTTGATCAGCCTTGCAATAATAGGTACTGTACCTTACCCATCATATGTACTTCAAGTTCTTTATTTTGATCTGGTTACAAAGTCCACAATGGTGACTGGAAATCAGAGAAAACCCGGAGGATGTAGGAGCCAAGAGCCAGCAGCGTGGTGGATACAGGGAGGCAGCAGTTAACAGTGATGTGCACAAGGCAATGGCAGCATCCAGGCTTGGGTAGGCCTTCTCTTGCAGTACCTTGGCACGTCAAAATGGGACTTTCTCAGCTTTCTCTCAGAGAGAAGATCTGAATTGTTAATTGTCTGGGAAGAGGAAAAAAAAATACCGCTACACTTTTGTTAAACAAATAGGTTTCCGTGATCTACATATCTGCACTAATTAATTTACATCCCCAGCTGTCCTTCACACAGAATTTATCTCACACTAGTAATTTGGTATTTTTTAAAATTGGACTTGAATGAAGCAATTTTTTTTTCTTTTGCTAATTCCAGTTGTTTCTAATTTGAGAGTCAGAACTGATTGAGCACATCACCAATATCCCTCAGCAATCTTCAGCTGTCATCTCACCACTGGGGAATACTTTAGTGGTTGAGCGTCATTTTTTAGTTAGATAGCTTTATTGGAAAAGCTGCTTCGTGTCAGTATTGTACCCTTCTGAGCCACATAAAACCAGAAAACTGCTATTTGAAAAAATGGGTGTTGTAAGACGATGTGTGTATAATTGCAGTTCACGTGCTTTTTAGCACTTAAAAATCATATGCTGCCCAGACATGCAGTATTGTACTGTCCCAAATGCTAAATCATTAGGGTCATGTTCTGGAGTTATCCTGAGGGAGTTGCAATACACTTTCTCTGATAGTTGGTATGCATAAGCAGATAATATTTCAGTTAAAGAAAGCACCTAGCAAGATGGATCCTCGCTCCAATTGCATCAATTCACATTAAGCAAGCTTTTTAAATACATTCAGCTATATGGAGATGCAGCACAGTGCCTAATTGGCAGGGTTTGAAGGAGAAATAGGCTATGGTGTGTTTTATAACCCTTTCTACAGTTTTGTTAAGACCGGCCCATCTTTTTTCTCTTCTCCAGCTCTTTTCCCTCAGCTTTTTCCCAGTGTTTCAGGCTGGCTACAAGCCATACCAGCAACAATAGCACAATTCTGAAGCTGAACAAATGCACAAATCAGCGCAGAGGCAGGGCTTTGCTAACTCATTGTTTGGAGAGGTACTTTCTTAACAAGCAACGAGTGAGGTCACGACTGCTCATAAAAACGTGTAGGCAGACCACTAGATATCAACTTAACGTCAGTTATTCCTGCAAATTGTTTGCATGTAGAATGAAACAGATTAGCCTTAAAACTGTTTCTGTGCAGTGCTGTTCAGGACTCTGTAAACATTCTCAGCCAGCAAACCCACCGAGAATCTCCTTGTTCTGGTTATCATGCCCAGGACAATAAACCATTGTAGTAGAAATAACTAGCAGTGAAAAACATCTGCATTATTTAGCACTGTAGAGCTCTCTCTCCAGAGAAAATACAATTGCTAAAGGAATGAAACCCACTTTGATGAACTTTAGATTTGCACTGTGTCACGACAAACAAAACCTGGGCAACCAAATACACGCTGAAGGCTGTAGTGAAGAAAGTTAGTGGAAGCTCCTTGTTGTTTTCTGTTGAACTGCCGTGCTGACACCAGCCTCCAGCCATGGATTGTACTTCTCTGGAGCCCCTGAAGAACACTGCTGAACCTTAGAGCATGATGAGAAACATCAGTTCTCTCTACACTTTCAGATGAAAGCATACTTGCTAGTAGTACCCCTCAGTATTATCCAGTGCTGGTCTTGCACTGGAGAACACAAACAGAGCAGAAGATACCCATCTTTCCTAACACCAAACAAGATGCTTTCCGATTTACTTATGTGAAAAGCACAGCACCTTAGTAATCAGTAGTTTGGGGATTTATCGTTCTGCCGGGTCTGATGAACATTAGCAGTCGAAAAATACTGCTGTGAATAGCCAAACACTGCTGTAGTTGTTTGTCAAAGGGAATTTTCAATCTAGGTCAGACATAGTGCATTACAAAAGCAGTTTGTCAAGCAATGTTGGATAAAATAAAGGACTTGCTACAAAAAGAAAACAAGGGAAAGCTATTATGCACAGTATTAGCTTAAATAATTTGATTTTAAAATGTCATTTAATGTCTTTGAGAGGCATTCTATTTTGGTACTCTTATGCCACAGAATTTGATCAGTTGGTATAAAAACAATTACGTGTTAAAATGGCAGCTTAGTTGTGTAAATTTTTATCCTAAGTCTATATTCATACAGGTGTCTTCTTTAAAGTCCTCAGACAGAAAAGTAACAGCAGTAGCTGGTTTCACTGGAGTGAAACTGATCTGGCCCTGTTTTCACATGGATTCAAGCCTTTTCACAGATCCTGGTATTTCTCATGTTTATCTACACTAAGCTACAATCACAAAAAACAGTCCTGAAACAGCCGTGTCAATATGATCAGACTGTTTGGAAATATCACAAGATTTTTAAGTAACTGTTTATGTTACGTCTTTGCGGTTTAGCAAGGGGGAGGACTCCAGTTTGCACCAAAGACCATAGTAATATCTGTTCTTCTCTTGATTTCAGAAAAATGTTCTTTATAAAGCTGGAATTAAGGCCACAAACAAATTTGGGAAGGTGAAATAATTATTTACTGAAACTAATTGCTTCCTACTATGATTACCGTAGCAATTAGTGTAATTCTCTATAAAGTTCTGAGTAATATCTATTTTACTGGACGAAAACAGCAAATAACTTTGTCTACTCTAGAAAACATATTAGTACCAAATCTGATTTACTATGTAGACAGCAGGAGAGCTGTATTGTCCTTAGCACTTCTCTCTTGCTTTTGAACGTTTGGCTTAGTCAAAGTTATGAGTCAATTAGGCTGTTGTCACTTAGCAACCACAACTGGGTTCAGGAGCAAAGCACCTGGGAGCAGACTGCACTTGAATACTAAACATTGCCACTCCAGCACATCCAGCAGCACTCTCTCCTGCTGATAAAAATGGGGAGATGGGAGCACAGAAAAAAAAAGTGGCTTCTAGAAGCATTCACATCTCATTTTTCAAGCTACTATAGGAGCTTTTATCTTCCCCTGATTTCCCATCATCCCATCCAGCCATACAGAATGCTTTTTGAAGTGTTTGAGACAGTAAGGACAGAGGTAAGCCTCTTTGCTTAATATTACTGGATCTCAATCCCTCTGGTGCTTCACCTGTCTTGTACCTTCCTAACACTATGGAAAATAATAAGAATGTTAGTCTGCCACCAACTGCAACATGGGGCTGCCTTTATACTAATCAAATTAGAGTTGGATCTTCATCACAAAGGTGTTTGCTTCTGATGTGAAAGTTGGCTGGGAGCTTTGTCATCAAGCACAATGATGGAATATTTCTGAGATTAAATCCCATCTCACCCTGATTATTTCAGCAAACTTTTTTTTGCCAGTCAAAATTTGAGTCTAGGCATACAGAGAGAATCCTGCAGATACCACAGCTTATCAGTGACTGATGCTGAAATACTTCAAAATATGTACTTAGGATGTCCCTGGAAGAATTGCAAGCTTTGAATAAAAATATTATTACTGTAATTCCACATTTCCTGTAAATTATGGGACTTAGGTACTTCCAAAATGGTAGACACTGCAAACACTGGTGACAAAAAAATATTATTCCTTTATGTAAAAAGTAAAAAGTTCAGGTAACTCCTTTTTCACTCTCCCCAAAATATCCTAACTCAGGAGATTTATAAAACCCTCATGATCCTCTCTGTCTGCTCCTGTAGCAGGCAGGAAGGCTTGGAGAAAGTAGTGGAACCACATAGCACCTGCACATCAGGGCAGATATTCTGGTCTATTCTGCTTACAGCTGTGACCTGACAAAAGTTCTCTGGAATCACAGCTGCACAGCAGAAGGCTCAAGGCCACCATCCAAGAATGTGTCAAGTGAGTGTTTTCTTAGGAGTTTAAATGTAGGCTTGAAAAACGTTAGACAGATATTACAGGAACTCCCAGTGCAAGCTGAAGCCCAGTGCAGCCAGTCTCAGAGCAGTGACTGGTGAGCATAATTTTACTCAGATAAACGAGCATCCACTTAAACTACTCTACAGTTTCCAGATGTAGCTGAAAATACTAGTAATCAACTATTCGTAGTTATATTTTGCCTCTGAAAGATGTTGTGGAAAACAAAGGTAATTAATTTGGCTGCTGCATGCAATGCTTGCCAGGTAGCCCTTAAGTATTTTGTTCAGCCCCAGTACATTCAAATGAAAAAAGTCTCAATGTATTCAGGGAGAATCCAATTTTCTGCTTGTCACATGTACCAGCAAAGCCTCGGCTGGCAGGAGAGTGCTGCTGCTGCCCAGGGAAGAGCAGTTCTCTCTTGCTACACCATCTCACCTCCTCTGTCGCTCCAGTGACCTGCTCATTCATCATTCCCTGGAGGTCCAGCTCTACAAACAGCATCTGCCAGGGATGCAGATATGCAGTAAAACAGAGTCAAGAGGTATGAAGTAGAACCTGCTGCCATGGGGCTTTGGCAGTTCAAGAGCTGTTGCCTCCCCTGAGCAGCTCAGAGCAGCAAGAAGAAGTGACCCACAGAAGAGGCCAAATTACTTTCCTCACAATGGCGGTACCACAAAAGCCTGTACATATCTGAATCCCTCACAGCACCATCTCTAAGCCTTCGCCCAGCCAAGTTCCAAGCTGCATACTAGCTGTATACATTTGTGTGTGTTTTTCTTCTCTGCTACCCATCCACAGCTGTCATACCAAGCTGCCCATGCTGCCTGAGATCCTTTTCCATGGCCTGTGTGCTCCCATTAGTCATGAAGCTTAGTGTCTTCTTATGGAGCAAAGGATTTTGAAGACACGAGCACAGAATCAATGTAAACAGCAGAAGAATAAGAAATAGTTAGAGTCCCATCTGATGGCACTCTTAAGCTTTAGAATATGATGTTCAGAGCTCCTGGGAACAGCAGTCACAGCAGTAGCAGTGAGGTGAGAAGTGATCATTTCAACACAAACAAGGAATATTTTATAAAACTGCTAACACTAAGAACTAATGGCTACTTAGGACATTCGAGATTTCTATGTCTGAAGTTCCTGTGTTTTGAAAATGAAATTAGAGTAAGAGCCAACAACATTCTTGGTATATTAGAAACATATTAAGTATGTTCTATAGAGCAATGTGATTGCATTTAAATTGCCTCCAATAACAAAGTGCACCATGAAACAACTATATTCCTTTATGCTAAAATAAGAAACAATGATTGTAACAATATTTTTGCTTTAATACGAGATACATATATTTAAAAAAACTTATGTTCCTAACTAGCACAAAATAATGGACAAGCATTTATACTCAACAATATAAAGTTGAGTATAAATATATAAGGAGCAGTAAATCTGCTCCTTAGCTGTCAGAGAAATGTGTGCTCCTGAGTGTTTCACTCCAGTTTCCTTAAGCACAGGCAGCACTCCTGGCTCCTAAAAACTTCTTTTATAAAAGGCTACTACGTGTGTTTGATACTGTGGGATCCAATTCGTCCTAGTCATTAGACTGGAAAGTCTATGCACTGCCTACATATTTGTTAAAATACTCAGATCCCAAATTGGTTTCAAGACTTACCTTAAATAAACTCAGATTCTGAAACTTACCTGGAATTAGTATAATGTTTTCCACTCAAACCCCACAGTTTTAGCTACTGAACTGAATTCAGTGTTCCTGAAAGGGAAGGACAAAGTAGAGAAGTGTTAGGGGAGATGAGCCAGAAGACAAAATACTAAGCACTTTTCCTGAATCATCTTCTATCACAGGACTGGAAATTTGCACAACTGCTGTTCTCTCTTGAAGCAGAAAAAAAAAGAAAACTGCAAGATAGGAAATAACTTCACTTAAATTCTCTCTCTTACATTTCTGTTGTCAAGTTAGAAACCAGAGAAAGTACAGAAGTGGGTGAATGTTTGGGTGCGAACACTTGTCATGCTGTTATGTGACCTATTGTTAAAGGCAAGTCATAAGAGTGACTCTAATGCAAGCTTTTCTGACGACAGCCTGAGCTTTGGCAGTTGCACACGAATAACATAAAGCAATCTGTATGCCCCATGTTCTCTGAGTGCAGAATCACTTTGTCTCCCACCTGGTCTTTTTTCCCCTCTTTCTTTATGTGCTTTTCAAATATTTCAAGAAAACAGTTGGGGTACCACTGGCATTGCACCTCACAATTCTGTCCCAAAAGCCTGAACCATAATGAAAAGCTGAACCTAGGTGTTTATTACCCAGTTTCTTGACAGGACATATCAACGCAGTTCTACAGATTATATCAGTGGTAAACCAAACCAATGAGTAATGCCTTCAACAGGCTTTCTGTTATCTTGTATCTGCTTTAGGAGGAGTCCTTCCAAACATGGTTCTTTTGTAATATGCATACATACTTTTTGCTCATCTGTTTCCCTTTTCCTGTATGTTACTGTGTGGGATTAGCAATAGATGTGGAACATCATTCAAATGCAGCTCAACAATTTGCCAGGGAATTCTTTCCACATGCGTTTGAATACCTCAAGTGCAACTTCAAGATTTAATTTAGTCCCACTGCATCACTGAAACAGTGCTGCGCTTTCATTATTCTCGGTCCTGGAATATTTTATGCTTCCTCATGCTATTCCAGAAAGATATGTAAGCAGATGCACAAAATGCAATGTTCTGTGGCATTTATGCTTTCAGCTGGCTCGTAATTAGCAATTACTTGGTGAGTAAAAGCGTTATTCCACACATCCCTTGTGTAACGCTACCAAGTGACTGCTCAGTGCAACCACTTTTGTTGTTGTTTTAAGATACTGTAGTCTTCCGAGTAAATTAGAAAATTACTTCATTGAAATGCTACTACTACCAAGAACCCTTCAGCTCCTTGTATCACTTACTGTTGCCAAGCTGATAAATATGAAACACTACCAGTAGATAACCTGCAAGGAACATTATTTTCCTCCAGTGGAGCAAACTGTACCGCTGTGATGTATTGGAGGGATCTTCACAACAACTGCCACCCATCAGCAACAAAGTGAGGAGTCAGATGCAAGACTTCAAACTCCAAAACCCATCAGAACTTGCATGTTCCTCGCAGGCTGTCTCCCAGTACCTGTGTAGAGATTCTGAATTGTTGCACCCCTCATAAATAAATCTATTTGACTTACTGGAAATATTTGGCTTTTCATTCATTATAAAGCAATGAGATCTGACCTCATGCAACATTAAAGTTACTGCACCTTATCTCTCAGCATCAGTAAAGTAAGGCATTTATATCTTCTCAGGATCACAAAGAAAAATGCTTCACCCACAATATCGTCTCCACTGTGGATTTTGGGATGACTGATTTTATTTATTTTTTTAACAATGGCAATGTGCAAAACAAAACTGCATTGAAAAAATAACAAGTTCCTCTACCTGTCTTAAAACCCAAGTACATGAGTTCTGACTTTCTTTCCCTCCCCTCACTTCTCTGCAACTAAAATACTTTCTAGTGAAAACAGTAACAGACCAAACAGAGCAAATGATCTATGAAGCTCAGAAGGAGTGAAAATTTCAAATCTATAGCTTTGCAGACAAGTTGCTCTGAGTCAGTTTTCCCATTTTCCCACATCCAAATCTACACTCGTCTATTCTCATTTCCCACAGGCAGTTATGGCATTAGCAATTTGAAGTATTTCGTAAATAACTTTCTGGTATTCAGCCTGTTGCTTTATTTCCACTCCAATAACTGAGTTGTGGTGGTTTGACATTTTGACTCAGTATTGTAAGAAAGAGCAGACTCAATTTACTGAAATTTCTGTGGTTGATGCATTTAGGGAAAAATAGTGATTCCATTTCGCAATGCATTCATTAAGGGAAAGGTACTTACCTTACATTTGTTTGCAGAATCAAGCAGTCATCAGGAACAAGAACATGGTGCTTTCCTCCTTCAGCTGAGCACCAACTTTGGGCACGACGGTTCTGACCTACGGCCTCATTTCCACAGCTATTTGAAAATTACTTGCAAAGCCATTTTGGTACTTTCGTATTCACCTGTGTATATGAAGGTTATCTGCTACACACCACATGAAAGCAGGGGGAGAATGTAGAGAGACATAATGGCAAAGGGCCAAGCCATTGTAAGGTGTCATCTCTGGAGTCCCGATTATCATATAAAACATGTGAACTGACAACGTATGTTAATCATCCTCCTGCTCTCCTTTGCCCCTTTCTCCTCTGTTCCTGAGGGTAAGCTGACTTCTGCACACCCTTTCGGAACTGATAGAGATTTTACCTGAATCAGAGCTGAAGAGGCTGATTCCCTCCATTGAACCCATTTGCACCAGATTTAGCCAGACTATGGCTTGCTCAGGCTGAGTGGGTTGGAAAAGAGGAATTGAGCTAAGAAACAACCAAGACATTCTCATTGCTGGGGAGTAACATAAGAACTTCCCCTGTCCCCAAGCACTTTGAGGTCACCCTTTCCAAAGTACAGCATATTCCTGGCCCAATAATACCTCCATACCCCTGTGCAGAGGTCCATCCACAGCCAACAAATGCCTGAGCCTCCTTGAGCCCATTTTCTCCCACTAAATCCTCTAGGTGATGCTGCTTGGACTGGCACAATAACAGCTTAGCAGAGTTGATAGAGCATGATAACGTTAAAAATAGTCCCACAATCCTTCCTTGTCACCAGCTTCTTTTTTAGCAAGGGGAAAAAATGAAGCTGTTTCCTACAAGTTGTGTCTCTTCAGCTAGAGAATCCTGAAACATCAGCTGTAAAAAAAATGATGTTTTTACGCAGCTATTTATGCTTACATTGTTTCTACTAATAAATTTCAACACCTTGTGTTGCTGTTGACATCAAAATGTACTAAAGCAAGGCTCTTCAACCGTTTTTGTAAGAGATGTATATTGGAAAAAAGCATAGGAATAAAGGAGAAGGCTATAAAGAAGTAGCAAAACTATAAGGTAATTTTAGTATACTGGAGAGAGACTTATGGCCTAGGAGATGCATGGAATGGTTCTTACCCTACAGAGATTTTATACACACGTGCAATATTGGCACAAATAGAGATAACTAATTCATGTCTGTATCTGTAGACAACACTCTTGTGGTTACTAAGAACTTTCATGATGTCTGCAACATTCAAAATCTTACTACTTTATAACTTAAGAATCACAAGACCAATAGTTCAAGTTCATATGAAATTTAAACAACTTCAGTAACCTCTTTTGTTCTAAAAGAATGTTACTTCTGGTTTAAAATTAAGAATATATTTATGTGAATCCCAGGGTTGGAATCCTTGAAGGAAACCAGATGACAAAACTAAAAGTGGCAAAAATCAATCTTTCTCCCCTCTGATCTTTGACTTTTTTTTAATTAACTTCATTTTGCTGGGAAATTTCCTCATCACAATAATTTTAAGATCTGTGATAACCTTCTGAGGAAACCAAGTGATGAATTAAGAAAAAACAACACAAGTGAATGCCAGATTTTATTGAGGTACTGCATTGCATTCACATGTTTGTGAACCAAACCATCACACTTGATTATAGATCATACTAATGATGCAAAGACATCACGTTAAGATGGCACACAAGGAAAATTTTAAAAACTCTTGCTCAACATAATTTGGGTGTACCAAATTATGCTCTGCCTGACAACTGTTATATCACTGGAACTGCACAGCATAAGACGACAATTCACATGAAAATAACTATCAGCAGTATCTGGTGCAAATTAAAATATATACTTCCCAGTACAGTAACCATACAGAAATACATATCCTGGCACAGCCTCAGGTTGGCGCCTTGATATCAGCTGTGATTGCTGCAACCTGGAAACAACTCTGGAAGAGTTGGTGAGGTTCTTGTGGGTCACAGTCTATCCTTGTGGCTGAGGACATCTCTCGAAGCCATTTGGTTCTGTCAACAGCTTATACTGGTAAGAGCCATGTGAAGGATGCAGTTCCATACCTGCAAAATAACGAGTACAGTTAAGAATTAGACTAAACGGGAAGATTTACTTCTTCTGCTAAACACCAGAGTTATGGAACTCCTACAAACAAACTCCAAACAAACTACACAACTCACTGCATTTCACTGGGATTACTACTTCCAACTTAACGCGTGTCAAGAGAAGAATTATACTCCTCAAAGGAATCACTACAGCTATGAACACTAATGCCTCCCTGGGAGCAGATGGGCAGATCTGCTTTTGCTCCTCTCTGTTTTGTAGCAGGGGATTTCTTCCTGCATGCGATAGAGACTTCATGCACAACGGTGCTAGAATAAGACAAGAAAAATAAAAAGACTTAGCTAAGTAGTTCATCTAACATTTCTATGCGGTGCTTCTTGGAAAAATGTACCACTAATACTTATATTCAACTGCATTTCTTTTCTCTTTTTTTAGCTAGACATACAATGTGCACCTGTGTGTATCCTTCCATTCCTGAAGGATAACAAAATATTCAAATTACATTTAAAAAATTTATACGCAAAGAAATGATTACTGTGCATGAAAACAAGATTGCTTCCAAAGTGAAACACAACAGCTCTTGGCACAGCTAGGTTGAGAAGCAGATGTTTGTCTAGATACGCAAAAGTAATGGGTATGCGCTGAAGTCTGGCCAGAAAATCTCAGCTAATTCAGCTACTGACAGAAGTCCTGAAGTGTGAAATCTTGGATTTCAAGATACGTGAATACTAGCTGCAAAGAGCATTCTAGCTGGACTAGAATATCAGTTCAATACTGCTTCTTTGCAAAGAATGCTGCTTATCTGAATTATCAGTGATACTCTTTGTAGATCCTAGATTTTCTTTTGCTTAAGACACTGAGGATGAATACACAATCCTGACTAACTTAAATCAAAATGCACAAGACAAATGCAAACCTAGATTTGTGCCCTTTCTTGGGCTTTGCTGTCTCCACATACAGCATTTCTAATTAAATACCAATCAGAAGGGAGCTCAGATGTTCCTATTATGACCATCACTTTTTCACCAGACTAAGAAGCAGACCGATATGTGCCCAGACACAGCACTCAAGACTGTCTCTACTCAGAGCACACTGACAGACACTTCCTTCCCAGACCCGGACACAGTCTAGCAAGAGCCAGGGTCTACCGGTGTCACCTTAAGGTTGCCTGAGGCTAAGACAGCCCTCCTGCACATTAAGGCTCTGAAGTTACTTATTTCACTTTTGAAAAGTCTGTTCAAGATTCCTTTTGAAGAAAGCCCCACCCACTGCTTCACTGCCTAGATCTGCAAGATTTTCTTTTACTAAATATGGATCTAATTGAATAGATAATTCAGCTTATTACTTACCTTGCCCGTCACAGACTTCAAAAATAATCAGTCCTCCTCTTTACTTACCAGAACAATGTCACTCATCTTTTCTTTTCTAGACTTAAGCCAGCCTAAGCATGTTCTACCTCTCCAAAACCTTGAATGCTCTTTTTCTTGTCTCTTTTCAGGTTTATTAAACATCTAAAGAACATTGTATTACAGGTACTGCTAGCACTATCTGGAGTAAATGATTTCATTACATCCTGTATATAGGTCCCATTCTTAGTATGGGAGAGTAAAAGAAAAGCCCAGAACATCAATATCGTTCATCACAAACTATAAATTCCTAAGATATTTGCCTCCCCATTGCTTAGCCAGATATTCTCCTTCAGGTTAAAAAAAATCTTTTTTTTTTATTTTAATTAAATACAGTACTTTGCTTTTATCCTTATTGCATTTCAGCTCTTTGATTCCAGAGCATTTCTCCAAGGTACAACGATAATACTGAGTGGTAGTTTTATCCCCTAAAGTCTAGCAATCCCTCTCAATTTGGTGTCATCCATGAATTTTATACAATGCTCTTTTAATTCCTTGAGTCAAGCTGTTAATATTCAACTGGGATGGTACTACAACATATTTCCCTATAAAAATATTTCAGAATGAGCATTGAAAACTTTTGCCTAATTTTCATAAAGACTTGTAGTTATAGTCACTTATCTTCATGAAATCTGTGTAGTTATCACAACAGGTTTAAAAGGAATGCCTCCAGCTCCCTGGCCCCCTCCTTTCCCTTATGGTAAGCTACATAATCAGCAATAGTGTAGGGGTCCTGTCATTAACATAAATATGGAATTTGGCAGAAGTATGCACGTCAAATTTAGCTGCCATGTGTGGCTTTCTCACAACAGTTGAAGGTTTGCAGCTACTGATGGACAGTCACCAAATAGTGAAGACATGAAATCTGCAGCAAGCAGACAACATGAAAACAGGACCAAAAAATAAGCAATTAGAGATCCAGAATTTTCCACCAATCCTTAACCTGATTATTCACTAAAATTAAAAAATGATCTTGCCCCCCTTCTCACTTTCACTGAAAGTTCCCAGCTGCTCTATTCTAGGTTCTGGAAGAAAAAAGGCTGAGAATATCGTTTTCCTTGTTTTAGCCCAGGAGAGGGATCTGAAGTGTTTCATGATGAAGCCAGCCTCATTCTGCCAACAAAACAGAATTGTATAATTCATCCATAAAAAAACTTCCGAGGTTTTTAGTCTTCAGTCTTCATATTATATACACACTCAAACTATATAGTGAAGTCCTTTGCAGCTGACCTTTTAGTTCTGTCCTGCATCTCTCCTCCTGTAAGGAACAGTATGTAGCAGGCTACATTTCATAGCACTCCATAAATACTGGTCTCCATAACATGGAAGGAAGCAGGTAAACTGAGGCACAAAGGAATGAGAGGCTTGTGACATTATAGAAAACAATGCCACATTCACAGACTTGAACTGTGATCTCATTTCAGTACTTAGTGTCCACCTCAGATATTTTCCGATTTTCTCTCTGCAAAAGGCTGCAGGATCATTTTAAGGCTTCCCATGGCATTTTTAATTTCTCCTGATTTTGCAAAGGAAATGTGTAGAAGGGGTTAGAAGTTCCAAAATTAGTTTTGTTACTCTTAAGTATTTACAGCAGGACAAGTAACTTGTTCTGATCACTGCTAAGAAGGATGCAATTGCACTTAAAATGCACAGGGTGGCATTTTTTTTGGAAGGGTACAAGAGAGAATAAACAGAGCAGGGAACTGACATCTACTTTCCTGCTGATCTAAGAGCAACTGCTGAGCAAACAGGCTTGCTTAGTTTTCTGCGAAATATAATGCTGATCAATGGCATGGATTCTCACATTCTGTGGGTGTTTAGCCATGAGCTTCCACCCTCCCTGCAGAAAGGGAAATGAACATTTCATGCCATCTGAAGTCACCTGCATTATTCATGAATTCCTCTCAAGTCTGAAGTACAATTTTTCCGTATTGCAGTACATTTTAAATACTATTTTGCATGATCTGTGCCATAGGCAGTTTGACCTTTAAACATGATTTTAGCATAGAAATCAAGTCAGTATATGAGGCTTCATTTTCTCGCATGATAACACTGTTCATTTCTATATCAGACTGGACTCAGCAATCATAAAGAACATCAGCAAGAAGCAGAACATGACTAAACTACCAACCAAGTATTCACTGCTCTTACCTTCGGTCACACAGGAGTCCTTCTACCAGTTAATGCCTGAAGAATTTCTTTTGAATGATAACTTTAAAAGGCTGTTGCCTTAGTAAGGTCTAGGGCAGCTCAGACAGCAAGAGGAAAAGGACAGACAGCATCGGGGAAATGTAGTCTTCTTTAGCATACAACCATGAAGTGGCATTTGTGCTCAAGTAGATCAAGAAGAGATTTCTGTGGAAATACTCTTCCAGTCTCTCTGTAGATACTTTCCCGTGCAAGAACAGCATCAAGGTAATGTAATCTTCCCTGGCACACCTCTGCAAAGAAGTATGCATGTATATAGAGTAGACAGTTAAGAGGTCTATGAGGACGCAACTCAAGGTCTCTCCCACTCTTCTGTTAGCACTTTTCAGAAAGCTAAAAACTCATATGAGGAATCACAGCATTTGACAAACACTACACATGCATCACCCAATACAGAACAGAGCTGAGGGTATATAAATACAACAGAGTAAAACGAAACGTTCTTACTATACCTGTTTCCTTACAGCATTAGTAGAATCCATCCAGTACCTCTATTTTTTTTAACATAGAGAGCTCCCTCTAGTCTCACTGTCTGAAAAACAAAAGCATTTTTAGTAAAACAGATGGTATTATTCTTCCTTTAGTTAAAAGTAGTAATACATAGATATACCCAGTGCACTGGAAAAAAACAATTCCTGGAATCTTCCTTCACAACTGTTAGATGATCATTTCACGTCCCATTCCTGAGCCTCTGAGAGGCTGCAGTTACTAGCATACTTGTGTTAGAAAAATAAACATCAAGACAAAGAGGAGTTACTTAAGGTAGCTGCACTGAAGTGTATGAAGGACTCGTATTATGCAGTCAAGACTCCTAAAAGAAACGGTAAGAAAAACTTCCATATTCGTGAAAGTAGATCAGAACTCTAAGACCCTCACTCCTTTCCAAAAGGAATGGGACACTTTTGCCTTCACAGTACCTTCCATCTAGTCATACCAAGCATTGTGTGGTAAAAGGCTCACAATACTTCTCCGCAGGAAAGAAATACCACCCTTGCTTTTCAGAAAGATTCCTACTTTCCTGCCTGTTTACCTTACTGGTCCCACTCCTCTCCGGAGGACTATTAAATCTTTACTCAGTTCTCCTCATCTTCCCTAAATGTTTCAGCCTTGCAATCTGGGGATGTTCTAGTTCCCTACATATTGAAGGGGACAAACCATTTACACAAAGAAAAGCTTATGGTCAAAAGGAAAGCAAAACCATCTAAAGGCAAGACCACTCTAGTTCAGAAAAAGCAATACTGAGATGAGTTCACAGGTAAAACTCATCTCATTCCAAGGCTCATTCTGAAGCTTCTAAAACTTGTTTTTATTGCCTACAGATGATTATGCTAAAATCATAGCAAAGAACTGAAAGAGCAGGAGAGCAGCTGCTTTTATTGTTCCCTAGGCCTGAAAGCAGCTAACCAGCCATTCTGTAAGAGACTCAGATTTTGCATAACTTCCACGCAAAAGGAACCCAAGTGACGAAGATAAGGCTTGTCAGTGAAATCCTTCAGGTTTTTCAGAGACCTCTCATCCTTGGCAAAGCAATAGGCTTTCAACTTTTGGCAGCCTACGTCATCAACAGCTAGAACTATCAGAACTTGGATGTGAAATAATCAGCATTCAGAGCAGTCAAAGCAGCAGAATAATAGGTGAGAACAGGACAAACAATGCAATCTGAACAAAGCTCAAAACAACATCAGAGATGGTTAGGAGAGCAGAGATGTCTCAATATCCCGAGTCCTAACACGTGGAACTAAAACAGAATGTGAACATTGGATTATCAGTGGGAACAAAAGGAAGGTTCTGTAATGCCACAGCAGGACGTGGTTTTGCAGCAGGGGTCAAGTCCGTGAAGGAAAAATGGAAGAACTTGGCAGCAGCAATGTAATGGCACCTGCCTCCTTCCCAGTCTACCATACCCCAAATGTGCCTGCCACAAAAATAGAGACCGGGAGGAAAACAGCACTGCTGTCCTGGCAATGGCTTAAAAGTTGATGCTGTAGAAGTAAAACTTGAGAGAAAACATAGAATAGTAAGACATTCAAAAGTATAAAGTCAGTTTATAATTAGAATACAGTCATCTTAGAAGAGTTCAGTGGACAATTTGTTCACCCCACCTAAGAGTTTATTTAGGCTTCTCTATGTAGCAGGACTTATTTCCGCTGCCTTTCTCCTGATTAAGTGTCAAGTTTTCAATTTGCAGATTAGTAGCAGTTTGCTGAATGTGTGACTTTCACTTTGGCAGCCTGCTCAGCTTATGTAGCTACAGAAGAGATTCTGCATTTCCTGAGAGCCCTACAAAGTACTTTTAGACTAAAACCTGCATTCTCTGGAAAACAAAACAAGATATAGGAAGTTTATTATAAAGTGGACTGAATTAAACACACATGCGTATGCTTACTACTGTACAATAGGTTATAAATACAGTAACTCACTGACCATCTATTGCCATTCAGGTATGGAAGCACTTTAAAAGCTAGTAAAAAATTTGAATTTGAAGTGATGCTTGGTGGTGGTGGATACTGTATTGTACTGGCTAATCTGCATATGTATTAATTCTCTTACTAAAAAAAAAAGCATTAATACAACTGACCATCAAGAAGGTCCTCTTTGAAAAGGAATGGAGAAAGACAAAGCTCTTAGTCACCTTTCAAGTCTAAGCCACAAAAACTGGCTGAAGCACTCACAAGCAGCCACAGGTTCTCCCTATGCCAGTAGGCCACAAGCACTGTTTCTGCAGGTGTCTGCTCATGCACAGTTTCAGAATACTGTTACAGAACAAAAAAGAATGATCCCTCCCTGTAAAGAAAACACATTTAAAGCTTACTTTGAGTTTCTTATCCCTAGAATGAAAGCATTATTATATATGTATGCATTTAAGCAAGAAATTCAAAGTAACTAACTCATTCAGCCTCTTGCTTACAATGGGATTTATTTGTTGCATCCTTAATAGGTATTGTCAAATTTTATACCCTTCCTACTAATAAGCTTGTGCGAAATATTTTCATTTGAGTTCACTACAGATTTCATTCAGTAAGTAAAACAGCAAGATAACGCGGCATCATCTTGAAGAGATGTCAGAGAGAAAATGTGTTGCTGGATTCTTCCACATATGTAATGCCAAAATAAAGCTTTTACTGTGGAGGAGATATGTATGTCAATAACAACTGAAACTCACCTGCCATCTGTAGGCTTAAACCAGTATCCAGTTTGCTGCGTGGCTTTGTGCTGATAAACAAATAACAGAGAACACACACAGTGATGATAAAAGCAAACAGGACCACCGCTGCTATTGACAGGCCCACAAGCGCTCCAATACTAAGAGAGAAAACAAACAAATTAAGTGTACAAACATGCTGGAATACCCATTAAAACAGACATCAGAATTATTCAGGTAGGGGAATGACTGTTTTTACTGTATAGAAGTTTAGAGCTCAATACTCAGTGTATGCATATGAATGTATATCTATATAGTGGCATTATTTCATTGTCCTCAGAAGGGCCAATGTCATTACACAGTGGTTCAACACCCAGCCCTTTGACATTTCATACTGGCTATGTGTAGTACTCCCTCAGTGTGATTTAAAGGATGTTTATGAAAATCAGCAGTAACTTCCTACAGTAACTTGTATCAGTGAAATCAAACTCCTCCAATCATTTGCACACTCCCAGATAAGCCACTGGAAAATTCAAGAATATGCGCCCTGTGCTTCCCAATTGTAGCAATCAGAAGGACCAACACGATGGAAAAGGCGTTACAAAGGAGGTGGAAGGAGCAGCACGACAGCAAGGTGCTAAAAAGGAAGGGAAGTAGAGCGCTCACCAATATCAGAAGACTCTGGGTTTGCAGGGAAAACCTCCCACCAAGGAAGAACCTCCAGAAAGAGATCCTTCCTCAGTGGCAATCAGCCCTTAAATGAGGCCTAAGAGGGGTGGAGCCTGGCTCCAACCAGCCCCTTCTGGTCACACAGTGAATTGCCTTCACCTGTGCTCCCAAGGCTGTCTGGGTCTTTCCTCAGGTGCTCAATCAGTGGTTCAGGCCATGACTCAGCAGTTCCCATACACCAATTAAAAGTATAGCTAGAAAGATAGACAGCCTTTGTGCAACCTTCCCATTTGAGCAAAAACTGAAAAAATTGGCAATGATCTTCGCAAATAGAAAGTTAAAAAAAATCAAGGCATTTCAACACGAAATTAAAGCAAGCTTTTTTTTTTTTTGCTTTTTTTTTAAAAAAAAAGAACAAACATTAAATTCCTTCAGTTTTTGCAATTTCCTAACAGGATTTATACCAGTTTAAAAGAAGCTCCTAAGTTCGCATGCACACACAGGGATTCCAGAGTTCCAGGTAACTGACATAAGTTCCTCTTTCTCAACTGTGGCTATTAAAGCTGTATTTTCAGTCTGAACTGCCACTTCCATTGCAAGAAAGCCTTACTAGAGAACTTTAAGTAAAGCACACCTTTGTAACAGACTTCTCTCCAAGGCTGACATGTTCATAAAAAACGGGAGAACAAATGTGAAAGCCACATTCAGTTCTGCCAGCAGCTCTGCAGAAGTACTGTGATCATTGTTGTTCCTCTTTGTAACCTGTATCAACAGATTTTATCAGGATACTACATCTGCAGGATAAAAGCTGCTTTATACTATTTCCACAGATGCTCAGTAAGAAACTATGTGTACATACATACATTTTTTAGCAGCTTCCTTATTTCTAATCCTTCTGTTCAAGTCTTTTCCTAATACAAAATTTCCATGCCAAAATAAAGGGCCAATTGCAATACAGCCCACAGTTTGCTCTTCTGAGCCCTATTCTAAGATTCCTTTCAAATAACAGTCTGTGGTGCAGGACAAATACATCATCTATCCAAAAGTTGAGCAGAGTTAGCTGTTCTGAAGCTATAATAATAATACATCAGAATAAATCAGGTATGTATGAATTATAATATACATTTTTTGTTCAGGCAGCTGTTAGTTCAGTTGTAGCTCTCCTCCAAGCAGAGGCAGAAGATGACACCAAGCAGCACAGTTGTGCATTGTGCAACACAACACACCAGCATTTTCATTACAGAACTTGTGCAAGTTGGTTTTTATAACTCACAAACCATAGGTAAGAAAAGCAGTTCCTGGAGAACGCTCCCATATTTCCCACTACAAGTCAAGACTTGCACATTACATAATAGGTTATACGCCACTAAAAATGTTTGCCATGCTGCACCAATGTGAAAAGATCTTACCCAAAACATGGAAATTGTCACCACAAAATTCTAGATTTCCCTTCCTAAACCAACCCAAATTAAGACAGTTACTAAGTACTGCTTTTAAACCAATTTTTTTTTTTTATACCGCATTGTTCTCAATGTGCTGGAAACTATCAGCCCTCTTAGAATGTACTATTCATTTCTTAAAGGTTGATTCTGGGTTAAAGTTCGAGAGTAGGTGTTGTTTCTTAAATGACTGAATTAACTCAGGAATTGATAATGCCTTCCACAGCTCTGAACATTGAAGCATCTTCAGACTTTTTTTTTTTTAAGATAGTTCTCAAACAAAATACCAAAAAAAAGCCATCATTTTAATGATAACTCTTCCCTGAAAATAAAGATGCCCTTCAGTAAGTCCCCTAGCTTATACAAGGATTACTGTGGTGCTGCATATCCATCTGGAAAAGCCTTTGTTAAAAAGCTTTTCACCATCCTTGCACCTTTCCTTCAAGCAGCGGGTGCTTGAAGTCCACCCAGCAGTCCGTAGGTCTCAGGTTGTGTCTTCAAGACCAGTCTTCTGGTAGCACAGACATTCAGTTGGAAACTAAGCAGCAGCTCTTGTCCAAAGCTGTGGCCTCAGTAGCGCTAACCTACCCACCCACCCTCAAAACAATGATCTAGCGTAAAAGCAGCTACGAAGTCGTGGGAGGAATCATGGTGGCATTTACACAACTCTTAGAACGTGAGCAGTGGTAAGCTTGACAGAAAATCCATAAATAAAACTCTCCCAATATTTTCTACATACAACAACAATGCAGGCACGCCACAAATATCGCTGACTGCTCTGACTGCTGTTAGACAGTGCCACGTGCACACTTGCAGCACTGCCACACACCTGCACAGCCAGAGGCTGCGTGAGCTGAAGCTGCATTGCCCTCAGGCTCCCAGGGCTCCCTCTGCTCCTGCCTGGAGAACTGCTGTGTAGGCCATCAACACTTCTTTCAGCGAAGGCTCAGACACCTATTGCTATTTTTAGTCCTTAAAACTAATCCATCCACACCAACAACAGCCAGGAACAATTTAAATATTGGCTAAGCAGATGCAGTATGTCCACTGAACGATTAAAAGGAAGCTCATGAGTCATCTGGGTCTGAGTGAAACAAATGTTCCTAATACCATTGCTGCAGTGATGCGCTGTGTGTAGTATTTGCAAAACCAACACATATTGACAAGAGACCAGCAGACAAACAATAGACTTGCTGTTTTGGAAAGCCAAAACAAACTCCCAAAGATCTGCACAGCAAGGCAAAGCCTGGCTAGAGCAGAAGGGCACTGTGGCTCTACAAGTGTTAATTAAGCATCTTGAACAGCAGCTGTACTTGGCCTGCCCAAGTTTTAATAAAATAAATAATACTACATGAAGCTTACAAGATATAAGGATTTGGAATGGATATTGTAATTTTCTTTGATCGTGAAAGAAGCCATAGCATTTGCAAAATCAACTTAACTGAGCAGTACCACAGTAATTCTAAGTCTTTAAAACAAAAGATACTGATTGAAGCCAACAGCATCACAGCTCAGTGCACATTTTACCTGCTCAGCACTTCTCAATTTTCATCCAGTTTTGGAGGTAAAGCAGAAGTCACAATGACTGCAAGTCCAAGCACAGCACATTGAAGGGTAAGCTGTTCAGTGCTTTGCTCACTGGTGTTTTGTAGCATCTGTTTTTTTGTGGTTCCAGAAGCTACATAACCTTCTGGTGAATTCTACACCCCCGTCTTTTTGCTAATGTTCCCTTTCCTGCTCCACACATGTCTGGCTTGAGTCAAAAAGCATCCTTTGCTTTTCTTCACTGAGATCAACCTATCCAGAAAGGTGGAAAGGGATCCTGGGCCACTAACAAAAATAAAATACATTATTTGATCTTAAGAGCTAGCAAATGAAAGGGTAGCCAAGAAATTGCTAATATTATAGATAAAAATGTTTAAAAGTATGAAATGTCAGAGTTGCTTGAAGATCAATTTATGACTGTTGTTGGAATTGACTGTTCTTTCTGCATTAGATATCAAAAAAGGGGTATTGATCTAAAGAAGTAGAGCACAACGTATTTTGTATCTTGCCCTTGAAAAAGTAGAAATACCATATATTTCAGTAACATATTTTAGAAATATAGTTGTTGAATTATGTGATTAATTCTCACTTGTAAAACTGTAATAGTTGTGAATAGTATGGGAATAGTATTATGGACTGGAAAGCATGCTGTAAGGCTGTTCACTGCACTATCCAATCCTAGTGCAGGAGCATAATTTTTCAATTTCATTTTTCTGTTGTTCTACCACCTTAAAAAGGATTCCTCTGGCCAAAATGTTCAGACTATCAAAAAATTATACCATCTGAAGTTAAAACAACATGGCTATTTGATGAGAAAAGTGTAAAATGCACACTTAGGGATGTCAATCACACAGCAGGGAAGCTGAGTAATTCTGTGTCATTCTTCACAGATGAGGATGCTTGGGAGACTCTCACATTCAGTGTCAGACAAACCAGACTATATTAGACAGGTTAAATGAATGCAAGTCCACAGCACTGGAGAGCAAAACACTGAAGGAATTATTATATGAAACTGCAGGACTGCTGGCCAAGGGATGCAACACGGGGCCACTGCCAGAGGACTGGGGCACTGGGAATGCAACTCCAGCCTAACACAGAGCTCAAGAGGGGAACCCAGGAACTACAGACTAGAACACCTGACTTCCACGTGGGCAGCACAAAGGTCTATGAAAAGAATAGTTAAGACCACTAAGCCAAGAGATAAACACAGCATCAAGGCCCCAGGTGCTCAAGCTCAGGGCCAAGCTTGCACAGGTGAATTCCTTTGGGAGAGCTCTGAGGGCTGCTGCTCCTTCCCTAACAAGCTACTTTTAAGTGAGGCTCTTACCCTGCACCTGACCACAGATTCTGTTCATCCAGGCCCTCGCTCACAAATTTACCTCCTGATTTGACCATGGACTTTTCTTGCAGGGATCAGTGGGCTGTGTCCAACTGGTTACCATCTCCAGACCTGCCCCTGAGCTGCTCACTTGACCTTTCCTCAGTCATGTGCCACTGCTGTGGACTCGTCCAGCAGTTGCAGGGTTGTATCTGACTGCAGCTGCTGCCCCCAGCCCACCCTGGCCAGGCCTGCCCTGCTCAATCCACCTGGATTCAAGGGTCTGGTCCCTTGCTGGTGAAGCCACCATCCCCAGCCACCTACTTACCTTTTCTGCTCTTGAGAAGCTGCTTCCTATCACAAACTTGTGTAAAGCAGTCAGCATTGCCGTAAGGGGATAGTACCACCTCCCCAACCTGCTGGCGTCTAGGAAGCATCAGTAGGCAGATCTGAGCGATCCTGAGCTCTTCTCCTAGCAATTAAACACTACAAGGGCAAGGAGTGCTAGACAACTCACAGAAAACCAAGCAAATGGTCTAAAGCAATGCCGATGTGCTTCAACATGCACAACATAGCTAAAAATAAACAACACCAAACCTACATCAACTCAGAACTGCCAGTTCTGAACTCGAGAAAAAAGTTTGAGTGAGTGACAGTTCAATAAAATCAGTGTCAACCTGCAGCAAGAACCACAGACATCCACAAAGCGCTGGCCATCAAATGGAAGGATTTTGAGCCCACGACTGAAGGCACCATTTTGCCACTGTGTAAAACACTGTCCTACCCCCCACCTTGAGCACACGGCTCTAGGTCATGCACCTCCAGAGCAGCACTGTGGAGACAAAGTGACTAAAGTGATCAGAGCAGCTCCAGGACGGCCTGACCCCAACCCACCCCACCATCCCACAGACCACATCCCTCCGCGCCACATCTCCACAGTTCTTGAACACCTCCAGGGACAGTGACCCCACCACCTCCCTGGGCAAAAAGCAAACTAGGAAGAAGAAAACTACCAGGAAGCAGTATGAAGCAGATAGAAGGAACTATCCTCAAACCCACCGCGGCATAAGGAGAACGCTCTCGGCAGCAGCTGCAGTTCTACCACAGCCCTCGAGGGCGCAAAGTCTCAAAGTGCCTCAGACACAGACAAGTCCCGGCCAACGTCTCTCTCCCGCCCCCAGAGCAGCCCACCCTACCTGAGCCACCACATGTAGCTGTGCTCGTAGGGGAAGAAGCTGTGGGGGTCATCGCAGCAGTACTTGACGTCCTGGAAACCACAGCAGTACACGGCGCGGGCATCGCCTCCCACCCGCGGGCAACTGAAGCCGCTCACCAGCACCCTGTCGGCGTTGAGGTAGCTGCTGCACTCGGAGCTCATCGCGCTGTGGCGGAGCTGCCCGCCGCCTCGGCTCCGGCGGCACACGGGAGGGAGGTGGGGCGGCGGCGGGCGGAGCTCGGGCGGCGGGTGGGGCAGGCGGCGGCCCCTCAGCGCTCCTCAGGTACCGCCGCAAGGCGGGAAACGCGCCCTGAAGCGAAGAGCGCGGCGCTGCCCTCTCCTCCGAGGCACAGAGGGTTCCGAGGCGGCGCCTCTCGGTAGGGCTCGGTTCTCCCTCAGTACTCGGTCCCAAACTGAGGTGAGAGCTCAGGGAACTTGCTCTGCCTGTAAGCATAAGTGGGGTCTTGGGAAAAGTGAGGGGGTCACGCCTGGGTGGTTGAATTCAGAGCCCCTTGACTTTATGAGGGTAATGTTACACTTTGTTTCTCTCAGAGGCCAGCCTCGCAGAGTTCTTCATTTCAGTGTTTTTAGACCACTTTTTTGTTATCAGTTTTTAAGAAGTGGTTCCCAGGCAGTCAGCATTCCCTTCAGGAAAGAGCCACCTGTGAGAGAAAGGTGGGGAGATCTCAGTTCAAGATAGTACTTATGTGTCCATCACACGCCTCAGATTGCACTTTGACCCTCAGAAAGCAGCATAAGAAAAAGTCCTCCAGAGAGTAGCTGGTAAATGCAGCCCCTCCAAAGACTCAGTCCTCAACATGAGGATGGTCTTTTTAAGCTGCAGAAATGGTTGGGTCAAGTGAATGGTGGATGCCCCATCCCTGAAGACATTCAAGGTCAAGCTAGACCTGATGGAGCTGTAGTTGTCCCTGTTCACTGCAGGGGAGTTGGACTAGATAGCCTTTAAGGGTCCCTTCCAACTCAACTGAATCTATGATTTTAAGTGCTTTGTCACACAAGTGACTTCTGCAAGCAAAAGTTCAGTTTTAAAAGAATAAAGGACGTTGTACAACAGTGAGCGTACCTGAAATTACTTTGCAAGACCACAATAATTCAGTTAATGCTCCATATTTTAATTTCAGGTTTTACCTTGAGATGAACCAGAGGCAAGTGGCAGTTTCAGCAGCTTGAAGAGAGGCTGGGTCCTCAGCAGCCAGGGCACATTCCTATGGCATCTGAACAGGGCAAGTCTGGTAACACCAAGAGATACCATCAGAAAGCATAGACAAGGTAAGATACTAAATCTAGGATCAATTCAGTAGTTAATATATGATGCAAGTTACTTACAACAGAAGTCTAATGGTCATCTAAGAGGCTCAAGAGTATACTAAGTTAGTAGGAGATAGGACTGAACCTAGGTATATGCCTGGTATGACTTAAGAAAAATCATGTTGCCTAGACGTTAACTTAAATAGGGCTTCTGGACCAATGACAATAGGGTTAGGGCGGAGGGCAACCCAGGTGAGGATAATCAGGGCTCATCAGTGGCCACTTAGAGTTCTAACACTGGTATTTTCCACTACTGCATATATTCTTCCTACGTTAGGATGGTGTATTTGTCAAAAAGTATAAATATTCTTCAGTTGGTTGCTCTTTGTTTTGTGAAATCTGCCCTGGTGTAGCACCAATTGATATGAATGCAAGAATTCAGAGTCTGGCTAAGGAATTGCAGATTTGCCTTTCAAGTGTGTAGTTGTATATGTTAATAGCTAGGGAATATTCAAGTTATTCAGAGGCTGGGTGCTTCAAGATGGAGCAATTTGAGATCTTGACTTTACGGACCTGAAGAAGTCTCAGTGTTTGATGTTGCAGTACACAGCGAACAAGGGTGAAAGATCTGATGTGGTATTTGCAAAGATAGGGTGGGGGAACCATGAGGAATCAATGAACACTGAACAAGAAAGAAAAGGGCCAGATTACAGTGAGATTATGGTTCTAATTTAATCACCTATGTTGTTCAGGTGAATTGAGAATCAGATCCATTGTTTTATGATAAAACTGAGGATTCATTTATTCAGAATGTATAAAGCAAAATGGTCTACCAAAGACCACAAGGCAACCTTTTTACTTAAGTTATGTCAATAGTGTCACCACCTGTTGTGATTGAATCATGGCTGTTATGATTCTTCACAACATTTGTGGGATACGTTTCTACTATCTGAGCTTCTAAAAAACAGAAAATGAATTCTGGACTACCATAAGAGCTGCTGCTTCAGTTTCCCTATAAATCTTCAATAATGATGGAGTGGTCTGATACTTGTTTGCAAAAGTATGTTTTGAGATCCTCTCTATGAAAGTGAACACATGTATTGTTATGGCTCTTTTATGTAACTTCAAAGCCTACCTATTTTACAAGTCTTTTTAACTATCTGTCATACAGGTTACTTTTTAATTGAATTCCCCCACTCAATATATAGATTTTGCCTTCGTACTGTCTCAGAGATAAATAATAAATAAAGTAATTTTGAGCCTCAGGAAGTAAGAAGAGATTTCAGTCAAAACTTTAAGAGGTAGAATCAGTGAAACAGAGTGGAAAAGACTTATTTTAAGTGTTGAAGCTGGTAATTTTGAGGTGGGAATGGAACGCTGATAAGTGGTTTGTGTTTGTATGTGTAATGGTCTCAGGATCTACAGGTTTTTTATATGCACTTATTTGTAAATACTTCAGAATAATGGCTTGTTTATGAAACAAATCAAATTTTACCCTTTTACACTTATTCTTCTATCTAGAAATAGAATAATAAGATGGATAATATGGTTTCCAATAACAAACTTAGCCAAACCGCCTTTGTCTTAGTGCGGTTATCTTCATTTCTCTTTCCTTTTCGGAGGTGCAAATTCTTTTCACTCAGCTGAGCTTTAGACACAGAAGCGGTGTGCTCCTTTCTTACCAGACATTTATAATATAGCACTGGCTCAATCGTTTATCTTCACTTTTCTTATTTACCCTTCTTGTAAGATATGATTATTTGTAATTTTAGAGATTCAATTATATATTATAAAGAAATTTCCACTTAAATAGAACTGTACCAGTTGTAAAGGATTTTAGTAAGTATGTAATTTGTGAATGTAGGGGATAATTACAGGAATTATTCTGCAACTGAGGTACTCAACTGTAAGGAAGTTAGAAATTATGGGCCTATGATTTCATGCCTTTTAATTTAAGCAGGATAGCCATCAGAGACAGTATCTGTAAAACGTTTAAATAGTTTGATCTTTTAAGCATCGATTCTACACTAATAGAAAATGATATAGAAGTAGAAAATGATACCTTCATGGACTCGTAGTGAATTGTCACTTTCTGTCACAGTTTGAATTTACCCTGACTGAAACTGAAAATTAAAGAAAGAGACTGTAAGAAAACAGGTTTGAAAAAGTGACTTTTGGATATCAGTGAATAAATAATAAATTCAAATATCCTCCCACAATTTTCATTGTAAACTTGAACTGGAGCATATTAATTTCCTTTGTTTAGTTCAACTTCTTAGCCAATAGTTTAGATTCAGTCCACTTAAGAGGATTTTTTTTGAATAAAATGCCGATTTGTTATATAACTCTATCGACATTTTTAAGTTACTCTTTCCACATATTTTTGCGTACCTTGACTTGGTGTCCTTTCTCACACTTAGCCATCTCAGAGGACATTCATTCTAGTTTGTAATTCAAAGAAATTCAGATATTAATATCAGCAATAACTCTTTCCTCTTTAACCCTCCCACACAACTTTCTTAATATTTTGGGTGTAGGGGGAAATATCATCTATTGTTAAAGTTCTGCAGCAAGAGAGAGGCAAGATGCCTATTTACAATTTCTTCTTAACTTTCCAAAGTATATTATTGGGACTGAAGTTTACTATCCTGTATTTCTTTTTCCTGCTAAGTTTTTTAATGTCATTAAAAAGTAAATTGTGAGGCTAGAAGTCGTGAGAGGGAGTCTAGGAATGAAAGAGACATACAAAAAAGAGAAACAGTAGCTCCCTCTGAGGAGCGGAGCTGGAAACAAATAGGAGTTCTGGGCCTGAGGTGCAGGAGTGGCAGCTTATCTGATAAGACAGAATTGAGTGAAAGAATACTACGATTTAGACTCTGACTTAGTGTGGAGTAGGAGACTGAGAGTGGGATGAAAAGCTTAAGGATCAGAGGCTGGGATTTAGTTAATGAGAACAGGACTAAGGTAAAGAGATAGATGGCAGTAGGAGAGAGTGAGCACAGGCAAATCGACAAGACAAGGCAAAGAAGACCGGGCTTTGGAGGAATAGGAAGAAGACTAAGCTCACTAGAGATTATTTCTGTATGAAACTTGGAATTGAATGTGGGTTTCTTCCTTGCCCCCTTCCTTTTCTATCGGCAAATACATTTAAATCCAGGGGTAGGAATATGTGATTCATTTCAATCTCTTTCACATATGCGATGACAAACAGTAACCATTATTTAATTAATTACAAAGTTCTGTATGATAATTTGAAATATGCCAGAGAACTTAAATGGTTGCCAATATGAAATTTCACTATTTTCTCTATTTGTTTTCAAATGTAAGAAATCACACTTTGAAAATAACATTCAAATAATACTAGGTTACTCAGAATTTAGAAATGCCAGACTTACAATTGATAACATGATCACACACTATTTCTTAGGAGGTTCTATCTCACTTGACATTGAGGTTCTAAATATTTTATTTTCTCACTGTTTTCTAACGTATGATGAAAAGTTTATCTGCTGAATATTTACCATGCCTACTCTGATTGCAGTTATTTCAGCTGTGTTTTTGTTCTAATAGTTTTGGTTGCTTCCCAGGTATTAATTCATTTTTCTATTGTCCTGTGAGATGAAGGTTTGGAATATTTATCTATTTGGCAAATACCAGAGTATGTCATTACCTGTTCGTCTCTCATACCTGAGTCTGGAAGCAGAGATGTCTATTGGAAGCCTCAATCATTTTCCTCCTGTTAGGAAAGCTGAGGATACTTACTTATAATTCATAAAATGTGTGAGACCTTTGAACAGAGAATTACAAAAAGTTCAAAGTATTGCTTCCAATTACTATGATAGCATTTTATTAAAATGCAAAAATATTATTAATAACCCTGGAGGGGGAACTTTTCTGCCTGTACTTGGCTGACATCTGAAATGTATGTTTCCCCTGCATTTGAAAATGCATTTAAAATGTATTTGGATTTTAAAAAATATATACTGCAAAATTCCAGAAGCAATCAGAATCATAAGTGTCAGTTCAACCTCATTGTGGATGACAGTGCTTTAAATTTGTTGGGGAAGTCGTCACATAGTGTATTCCTTCTTGGTACGTGTATTGTATATAACTACATGAAGATGAGAATTTGGACTTCTCACTCCTGATATTTTTATTGTGTTAGTCACAAGCAATGACATGCTTTCTTAAAATTCTTTTCTTGACAGTTCCATTTTATTTCCTCACTGCTAAAGCTCATTTTTATTCCTCTCTTCTGGTGCTGAAAGATAGTTTGTTTTCCATATTGGAAATAATACTTGATTTTGCGATGATATAAAGAGAATCAGTTTCCATAGCTCTTCTACCTTTGATGCTAGAAAGCTGTATTCAGTTTAAAATTCCTTTTCACTTCAGCAGTGGAGATAAGGAGCAGTTGTCCAACATAAGCTGACAATTTGGAGGAAGGATAAAAAAGAAGTATATTCTTTTTGGTTTTGTATGTTTTCAAGACACTCTACGGGTCTTTCAAACCAGTTCCATTTGCACAACAGTTATTAATCACAGAACGAGTGAGGTTGGAACCCCCCTGCTCTCGTAGGGCTACCTGGAGCTGGTTGACCACAGAACACGTACAGGTGACTTAAGATCTCCAGGCAGGAGACTCCACAACCTCTCTGGGCAACGTACACCTGCACTCAGTGAACCTGCACAGTATTAAAAAAAAAAAAAAAAAAGTGTTTCCTGAAACTGGAACACGAGGTTCTATCTGAATATCTCCTCTTATCTTGTCGCTAGGTACCACTGAATATAATAATAATATGCAACCGAGGCATGTGATTGTTATCTCTTATTTTATGTGTCCCTCCTTATCAAAGTACACGATTACCACAGAGCTGTCATGGGTGGAATTGCTCTGAGTGACAGACTGGACCTTTTGAAGCTACTAGATGTTATTTTAAATCAGAGTTCTTCAGGGTAATTTTCAATAGATATTAGAGTGCTTAGAAATAATGTTTTGGAGAACATAAAATAAACAGAGACAAACAGTGATAATAAAAAAGATACACCATAAAATAAGGTCATTTTTACTTGTTGATACTGTCATCTGTAGCAATTACGGAGCTCATGTATCTGGTATGGAACTTAGGGAAGAACACATCTTAGGACAGATTCATGGGAAATTGTTTTGCCTTGATGCTGGCCATCTGAATTTTGGCTACATCGGTGGAATGCTTTTTCTGGCAGAAGTGGATATGAAGAGTGCCACAAAAGTATGGTGAGAGCGTTTTTGAGAGCCAAGTCAGAATGATTCCACCAAGTGATAGTAGTCTGTTGTGCTAAAATGTAATTACCACTACATCCTTTTCCATCCTGTATAAAGACATATATTCTTGTTCAAAACGTTGCCATCGGAAGCCTCAGAAACATCTTTTTTTATAGTCTGTTGTTCTACTTTTATTAGAGAAAGGGAAAAAATGAAGATAGATTATGAACTAAACTAGAAAAAAGAGAAAATAGGAATGTCTTCAAATTATTACACTTTCCATTGGACCCCTTTTCCTCCTTTAATCTGTTGTGTTTGACCTACTAAACAACCGTTTAAGAGTAGACTTTAATAGGCGTAATACTTTCATACTTGGTTAATGGAGGCTTTGAACTTAAATTAGGTCAAAAAGAGACATCAGGGGAAGAATCAGAAGAAACAGTCAGAGGTAAAAGATTAGAAAAGCAATGAGCTTTTATCTTCACAGGTAGAATTGACAGAGAACTCAATTGGAGCAGATTAAGTAATCAAAGGGAGAGGTATTTCCGTGGAAATTAACATGCTTGTTTCTAACAAATGGATGATTATACATCCTCTTTTATCCTTGCAGTAACTACTGCTTTTTGTTATTTTTTTTTATTTAAATTAATTGCTCGCTCTTTACTAGTGACTGATAACAAAAGAATGTCTCTACTCTCTAATCTTCCTTAGGCACTGAAATAATTTTCTCTGAACTTTATAGCTGCAGATGCAGCTATACCTTTTTCTTGCAAACAGCTTCACACCGGAAACTTGGGAAGATTTATCCCTTATCAGCTGGCCATCTACTAATATTCTCTTAAATCTTCAAAACTTGTCTTAACTTAGAATCTTGAACTTCTTAAATCTTCAAAAATAGATTATGTTCATTTTTAAAGTTATAAGAATTATATTGATACATGTTTATTGCATGGATTATTCAAATTACATTAATTTTTAAGTGAGTTCTCTGAAATATTTTTGTTTGATAGAACTAACTCTGTGAACTTTTGGTCCCCGATTTCTTAATCTCATTTTTGACAAAAAACATCTGCCATGCATGCAGTTAACAACTACAGTTGGTGTCTTGCAATTTCCAGTATTCAACAAGATTAAACGATTCGTATAATTCAGAGGTTTGATCTTGCAGTTTTACTCAGTGATTCATTCCTGTTCACTTCAGGATAGCTATTTGCTGAATAGATTGGCCATCTCTAAAGTTAGCAAGACTTTTTTTTTTTTAATTTTTGTTATGAGAAATGGGCAATACTTTCATAACCAAGCTGTTCCCCAATCTGAAACATATGGAAAAAATACCTGTTCTGACAAAATCCACCACATCTATTTTTAAGTTTTAAAGTGTGGGAACTGCTGAGTCATGGCCTGAACCACTGATTGAGCACCTGGAGGAAAGACCCAGTCAGCCTTGGCAGCACAGGTGAAGGCAATTCACTGTGTGACCAGAAGGGGTGGTGCCAGGCTCCACCCCTCTTAGGCCTCATTTAAGGGCTGACTGCCACTGAGGAAGGATCTCTTTCTGGAGGTTCTTCCTTGGTGGGAGGTTTTCCCTGCAAACCCAGAATCTTCTGATATGGGTGAGTGCTCTACTTCCCTTCCTTTGTAGCACCTTGCTATCGTGCTGCTCCTTCCACCTCCTTTGTAACACCTTTTCCATTGTGTTGGTCCTTCCGATCACTACAAAAATCAGCTCTCTTTATTGGCATCTAGATTTTATTTCTTGGTGTGAAATAATTTTCTTATGTTATCTGTATTTTTTAAATGTTTGAATATCAACCTTGAAACATTTCTCATTAATTTTATCCAAGCAAAATTTTTCTGCTTAATGAAATTGATTGATTGGAGGCTACTTCTGCTTGAAAGCTTAAGATATTTATATTCTGTCCTCTTTTGGAAGAGGAGACTTCAAATTTAAAATGCTTATATGACAGGAAAATATTTTACTATCTATCTATAGTGCTTAGTGGTCCACCTTTGAGAGAATAGTATGCTAGCACTAATAAAATAACTAATATTTTCCGTGAAGCAAGAGTAAAAAAAATCTGAATGAGTGGTATAACTCTACTAAAGGGTTAGAAAAACTGATTTGTAGTTTAAAGTGGGAATTCAGCAGGCACTTTATTTACAAGAATAATTTGACTATTCTGCCCTTTGCTGGAAGATGGATGAACAATCTGGATTGTGGACATTTTATTCTACAGCTTTTCTTCATTTCTCATTTGTTGGATTCATGTGTTTACTAGACAAAAATACAATGGTATCATATAATTCAGATGAACATAATTATGATGAAAGAGCTGTACTTAGAGAGGAAAAAAGACTTAAGACTATTTTATCTAATCTAATAATAGCTTTCTCACTGTCTTTAATTAAGGAAACGAAAACTATAGCTCCATGAAGCTAGTGTACCTCTAATTTCATTCTGTTGTATTCCACAGAACTGAGTTTATATAGCAGATATTACAGAAGTTCGTTCTCATGGAAATTATGCTTTCCTATCACTGTAGAATATTTTCTTTTACTATACTAGTTCCATCAATTAGTGGTTAGGAAAGAACTTGACCCTGGTTCTGTTGATGCTGCTATTTCTAATGGAGTGATAAGAATCTATGTAGGCAGCTTCATCTCAAAACTCTCATCATATATCTACCTTTCAGAACACAAGTCTGTTTACTTAAAATACAATGATCCTGCAACTGTTTTCATTTTCTGGCATTAGCTTAGAAGATCTTCTTGTCAAACAAGGCATCTTGCAATGCTCTGAGATAAACCAGCATGCCTTACCTCCTAGGTCTTTAGATTTGACAGCTTGGGCCAGGTTTTCGAGGCTAAGAAAGGAGAGTTACTTGGTGCTCGCTTCTGCCCATGGGTAGAGACAGCTGGCAAATGTTAGCCATTGTCACTGGATAGGTCCCCACTGTTGACTCTACCTTTCTGCTGCAGAGCTGGCATAAATTATGTAAAAGATGAAAAGTATAGTTGAATTTTTATTTCTGATCCTACACTATAGGCAGTACTATGTTTGTGAGATGGCTAGATAGATGAGTTGGCTGTGTAGCATTAGATTACGCAGTCTCCTCTGAATGGCAAACTTTAAGGTATAGTTCAAGTATTTCCTTCTACTCTGCATATGTCTGTGCTGTGGAGCTTTAATGTGGTTCAGAATTAGCTCTTCGATCTCTGTTTTTAGTGCTTCTTCCATTAATGTGTTTGCAAACTCTTTAACTCTTTACTCTGCTGGTGATGTTATTACTACAGAATCTATTAATACCATGTCACAGAGAACACCTGATTTCTCTGCTTGCTCAACTCTTTCCATGAATGAGTCAGAGATAAGCTTGTTAAGTTTCATTTGGCTCTGTGAATAGCTGCAGTATACATCTACATACATATTTGGTTGATCCAAGAATTGAAGATAGCATAAAATTTGTTTTTGTTTAATCGTATGGCTATCTAGTCTTTTGAAAGTACTACGTTCAGCCATTTATTGAACTGGATGCTAATGTTTTTAAAACAATGAACTTGGTATCATCCAAGAGAGGGAAATTATGTTTGATTTGCTACTAATGTTTCAGACCAGAATAACTTGAGTGAAATATCACTAGCATATAACAAAAATACCAGAGGTAGATATAAGAATAACTTGGCTGCTTGGTGTTGATCTCTTTATAAGGCTCCATTCTGTTGTTTTATTTCAATGTAATGTATTCCATTTCCAAACTGTTTGGAGTATATGCAGGCCTGATTTTCCATGCTTTGTGGGACAAAATTCTGAAAGTTTGAAATGGTCTTGTCTGATTTTAATATCATACTTATGCCTTTAAGTGACTTCTTTCTTTTCTGGCATGCCACAGGGGGTACCTGACTCAACCCAACCATTTCTCTGGATGGTTAGTTTAGCATTTAAATCACCTTGCCGAGAGTTTACACCTTCACATTTGCAAACTGTAGGAGATCAGTCTTAGGTGATCAACATAATCACTCTTCATGCATAAATATGTTCATCTGTTAAGGCAAACTAATATTTTTTGCTGCAAAGCAGACAGGCTGCAAAGCAGCTAGTCTCATGCTATAAATTCAGTGCTGTTTTACAGTTCTCAGGACCTGCTGTAGGGGAAACAGTAATTTCAGATCTCTGCATAATGAAAAATACTCTCAACGCACCAGTGCAATTTTGTTTGCAATTTTTTTTTTGGAGCAGGTAGTCCTGAAGAACTCGTAACTAGATGTGAACTACTCTGCAGCCAAGAATATTTACTTTTCCTCTGTAACTTCCATTAAAAGACCAAAACATCTGTTCTCCAGGGTAGAATTCCAGTGTGACAAAAGGTGGAATGTATGCCACATGCTCAATTGAATCATAAAAATGTTTCTGTTCTCTTCAGAGAGAGTATTCATGTGCTTAAAACTATGTACCTGTTCAAATTATGTCTATATTCTAAATTTCAAGGCTTGCATTTGGAATACTTACAAATTCTCTTTAACCTGCCAAATTGTTAAGAGCAACACCAACCCCAGTAGTTATCAGTATTAAGTTATGCATAGCACTCAGGTATCTGCTCAGGCGTCACACTGCAGGACTTCTTAGCTCCTACTAAAATAACATTAATGGTTACAACCTCACTGTTCTTTGACAGAAACCCTTTGAAAATCTTGTTGGCAAGAATTATTTTTACCTCAGCAAAAGCACAATGTACAGGTCTCCTGCTCTTAACCCCAGGATGCTTTAAGAAGAATCTAGACCTGTCCAATTGCAGTATTATTGATGAGTGAAAGCCTTTTTTTGTCTTTTTTGTAATGCCTTTAAAAGCAGCCCAGGGAATATTTGTCCATGTAGAATGAACTCTTTCCAACTGGTCACTGACATTGCATCTTTTTAGGCTTTCAGTATTTATCTAACAGGGAATGCAAGATCACATTTACATAAATTCAGATTTCTGTTTGAAGTTGGACACCATAAATTGAAATAGAGAGGTCTTAAAATGTCTTGCAAGTGTGATCTGGGCTCTTCAGGGCTTCGGTTAATAGAAACATACTTTCTATGGAAAATACTTTCAGCTCTTGCTACCTGCTAACAGCATATTGGAGCATTGCATTGGCATCAATGGACAGAAAAGATAAACAACTGTAGTCATAAAAGAGCTCCTTTCCTGGTAGTTGGGCTCTTTGTCCCAGCACACCACTAGCGTAGGCTGATTCTGCTTTCTTTGTGACTTGACTTTCTAACAACTGTCCTGAGTGATTCATGTAAGCCCAGACCAAATGACTGAATGGGTGGTGGGCTCCACTTTTCTCTCCATCAGAGGAAAATACAGACATGTTCACTGCCACTTGCACCAATTTTCTGTACTCTGAAGCTATGCTCCAAGAGAGAAGTTGTTGATATCGCTTGGAGTGTGCTCATTAGTTTCAATGCAACTGAACATTCCGTCCTCTATTTATCCCAAAGAGTCTTTGATTGCAAATGGTCTTTTCATTTCCTTCCTATTTCTCCCTTCTTAGCTGATCTCCTATCTCCTTTTTTTGGTTTTGTAATTCTGTTACTTCTTCCTTTTATTTTCTCTACCTTTACCCCCCCGCCCCCCAACTAACAATTTAAAAAAAAAAAAACCCTTGCTTTTGCTTTATTTCAGGGAAGTTCAGCTTGCTTTGTACAGTACAGTCTCTGCCCCTCAGAGCCATTCTTCAACTCCTAAAGCACCTCTAGCTCTTTACTTCTTTAGGCCAGTCCATGTAATGTGTCCAAGACCTCCGAAGGGAGCAGCAGCTGCTAAAGTATGGGATCTATAATGGACTCTAAGATCAGCTCTTTTATTTCCAATAGTTCTTCAGTATTCTCCTTTCACTTCTTTTTCTGCAAGCCAGTGTATGCCATGATGCTTGCCTTTGATTTCAGCTGAAGACTGTTTGGATGCTGAAGAGCTGCTGTTATAAGTTCATACTGTGGCCAGAGCAATTAAAGCTTATTTAAGTACTTGAACCCTGACAACTGCATGGACAAACACTGGTTTTGCTTCTTTAAAAAGCATTACAAAGCACCACATTTTGTTATTGACAAGACTTGATTCTTCCTGTGTTTAAAAGCAAGGGACCCGTACATCAGGTTTTGATTGAGGAAAAAGAGTTCTTGCTGACAAGATTTTCAGTGGGTTTCTGTCAAAGAACAATGGGACTGTAATTGCTATTGTTATGACTTTAAGAAGTTCTGCTAAGAAGTTCTGCAGCGTGCAGTCTGAACAGGTGCCTGTGTGCTACCTTTGAAAAAAGGGTACCACTATGCAATTGTAACATTAAATAATGTAGCATTATGCAGTAGTCAAACATTTGAAAAATGCGTTCCATGGGAAAGTGTTGATTCTCTAATATTTGTACATGCAGCAAAATCAGATGGTGTTATAAATTGAAAAATAAACTTAGCATCAGTTACAGGAGGTGAGAGTCTCCTAAGCCGCAATGCTACTAAAAGCAAGCAAGAGCCATTCTGTATGGGCTCTGGTCCTCCAGATGTTCAAATAGCTATTTATATACCATCCGATAGTCCTTATTAGATGAAAAAAATGCAGAGAGCTTAAAGCCTTTGGAGAGTTTTTACAGACACTTTTTATTCTGTTTCTTTTATTTAAGTTTTATGGATATGTTTTTCTCAGGCCCTTAACAACTGACTTTCCAGGCAGACAAAACTAAATGTTTGACCTTCATAACTAGAAAAACATACAATGAAGTCTGTTTGGACTGGAAGTATCTGTTTTTGTCCTCTCCCTAGCACATGCCTTAAATCAATCAAACACTTTTTATTCTTTATTTTTTCATTTAGATTCATTTATGACAACAGAATTTTAGATGTCAGTGAGATCCCAATTGGGAGATTCTTGTTACTCTGAGCCTTTTTACTTGAGGTACGTTAACCGGCTTTCTGTAGTGTTATAAACAAACAATAATTTGAATTGAGAGTTAAAAAGTTGCTAATGAGGTCGTCTTTCTTGGAAGGGTCAAATAGAATTCGGAGATAGCGAAAATTAATGTTTAATAAAAAGTAATTTAAGTGTATTTGTTTTCTGTATTCTGAAGGTGGTGAATATCAGTTCCACTGGTCATGTTTTCTCTTCCGCATATTCTCTCTTTTGGAATGTGAAAAGACAAAGCCCAGTTCTAATTCTCAATAGAGATGTAGTTGACATGCTATGATTTTTGAGAGTCATAACTCATCTTTTTTCTTCAGGATGATCTTCCTCACAAGTTCTGTAACATGAGGTCTTATTTCTTCAACAGAGACAGTAGAGTCCCAGGCCTTTACTACTTTCCCATTGGGGTCTACCAAGTATTTCCAGAAGTTCCAGGTTGGTTCTTCTCCTGTAGAATCTACAGGGGGGAAAAAAAAAGGAGAAATAAAAGAAAGCCACGTTAACCAGTTCTTCAGTTCTTAAAATTTGTACTAATCTGATGATTACCAGAGGAAGAAGGAATGTTAAATTTAGAGGATGTTCAGAGTGAATGTGCAGATGAATTTTCTGTCAGGGAGAATTAACTAGACATTAGTCCCCTGGAGAATGATGAAAACACAGTCGAGATTGAGACAGACAGAAGAAAGGACTGTAGTCACAGGAAAGACGTGTGTCTGTACTATACAGAAAATCTGAAACAGTTGAACACTGATAAGGAAATGGAATTTGGGATATAAAAAAAGAATAGCTGTGCAGGCACTGACAAGTTGTTTGCTTATCCAGAATTTTTCTTCCAAAAACGCCTGGTATCATATGCTTCAGAAGAATGCTTCAAGACATGCTACATGAAGAAGCAACGAGGTAAATTATTCTAGGAGATTTCCTCCTAATCCTCTTATACTACTCTTCTCTCCATGACTGCGTATTCATTTTACTACAGTTGTATCCTTAGCCTTTACTATCTTTTACATAACTAACAAAATGTTCAGGATTTTCAATAAGACCAAGAGTCTCATCCCACTAATGGCACAAGTATAGTCCCTACAGACAAATTAGCATCTTTTTCCCCTGATTATACAAGGGGCAAAATCTCATATGGCGTCAAAATATATTTCAGAGTATTCTCAGTATACACGCAGACCTACATGGTTGACTGGGTTGTTAAGCAGCAGTACATATACTGCCTTCAGCAGCTTCCCTTTGTGTGTGGACAAACAGGGAAGGAAAAGGTATTGAAGTTTAATGTGACGTGACTGGTGACAGCCTCACAGGGAAAAATAGAAATGGAAAGGCATAAAGAGAATTTAAGGGAATTTTGACTAGCAGAAGGATCCACAACAGACACCTGGAGGGTGGTTTGCTTGGGGTAACCAAAAATAATACTAGCAGCACTCCTTTAAATTCAGTGGTACATGGGAAAACATTATGGTGGAGAGAATAAGTGGCATGGTTCTTGCAGAGTGCAGCTTATGAGAGCATGTCATCTTGGTCTTTATTACAGATAATTCCTGGAAGACCTTTCTTTCACATTAGATAAAGGTTGTCATTTCAGTCTGGTATTTAAATGGTATTTTAGAGTGTTCATTCAGTGAATGAAAAATAGTGTCTTGATTGAGAATATTCTGCTTTACAGTGTATTTTCTTAGCTGTCTGCCAAGAATGAACAAAGCCTCTGCAAGTCACGTTTAGCTATAATGCAGGTCAAAACTGGGAGAACAGTACACTAAGGCTATTCCAATGTTTGGTAAGGAATGAGGAAGGAAGTATTCAAGGTTAACTCTTAGTGGCTGGTTTCACTTTTTGACGAAGAAGTAAATCGGGTAGGTGCTTTCTTCCACTTATCCTAAAGATCTTCAGATGAATCTTTAAATCCAACCTGCAGCAGTTGTGTCACAGATGAAACACTTAAAAGATTACAAAGTGGAAAAATGAAGATCAGGTGTTGTATGCATGTAGGAGAATATTTCAAGACCTGTATTCCATGCAGAAGTGACTAGCTCTTATTGGGCCTTTGTTATTGTAGAGTCTTCATCCTTTGAAATATTTTGTAAAGGCTAGACAAACTTGTTGTAGTGACACAGACAGAATTCCTGCCTTGTGCAGGAGGATGGACTCAATGACTTTTGACTTCTCCTGAAAATTCTGTGCTGTGGTCCTGTGAGCACAGTCATAGGCAGCCTTTTTAATCAGACAGTATCCTGTGTCAGAGGAATTCTACACTGGGGAAACAACCCATCACTGTTCCAGATTACTCACCAATTAAGTACTTGAAGGCAGGAATTGCACCGGCTCCACTGACTGCAACTTTGCTGAACATAGGAAAGGAGGCACCGTAAGTCTTTCGTGCAAAACTCTCAATTTCTTTGTTGGTGTCTGGTTCTTGCTGCCCAAACTGATTGCATGGGAATGCCAGCACATTGAAATGATATGGGCCAAGATCTTTCTGTAACTGTTGTAAGGCCTTGTAGTGACTATCTGTAAACCCACACTCACTTGCAACATTCACAACTAACGACACCTGAAGAACAAGAGAACAAGAGAGAGTAAAAAATGCTGCGTGTGTCAGTTTTCCAACAGGCAGGCTGGAATGCAGGTTAGTTTCAAAAGAGATTTTCTGCAGAGCTGTGACTGAGCACTCATGTTTGAAACTGCATTGAGTTTTGTTCACTATAGAAAGATTTAAAAAATATGTATTTCTTTTATGAATTACCATTGGGGAACCATGAAGATAAGCACAAACAGCTAAGTCATCTTAATTCTCAGTTATGGAGAGCCTAGAAGTCTCTGTTCTGCATTTTGGATAGTTTCTAAGCATACTTAAGAAATTGCCATTCAGCTGAGCTACACTGAGTTGCCTGAAAGGAACCTGCATGTTAATGGTGGTTTTGATAGTCCATTTATCTGTTGAACAGCATCTGTTGTGCAGCATCTTTCTTTGTAAAGAATTTAGTACTCAGAAGTGGCTGATGCATGTTACATGTAAAGAAACCTCACCATAAGCTGCATAATGCTACTTTATTAATAAATCATACAGTATCTAAAAGGTCTACAATATTCAGCTTTATTCTACTCTAAAGTAAACGTTCAGTATGAAGGTTTACTGCCCCAATTGCAGATCCAAGGTAGTGAAGAATACACCCGCTATCCTTTAAAAGTCACTCCTGTTGCTGACTGTTTTTGATGCTGTGTGCATCGTGTCAGTCAGGCATTGCCATCAGGCATGTGTCTGCCTGCACAGATCCAGCAGGGGAAGATGCCAAACACAGATGAACACTGTGGAAATTGAGGCACAAGTAAGGAGTACATAATGGAACAGATTGTGCTGAGAATTTGTTGGGCAAATTAACTGATCTAACCTGGAGCTAATACATGTTACACAGCTTTCCATTATGGTTTTGGTTTTTTGTGTGTATGTATTTGTTGTTGTTTTGGTGGGGGTTTTTTGAGGTATTTTATCCTTAAATAACTCCTAGAATTTCTTTTTAGACAGTTTTTATTATTATGAATTTTTAAAGTGGAAGTTACAACCTGTTTTATGTAAATTGAGCCCATTCTAAAGTTTTTTTGAGAATAAAGCTGAATATTGCAGACCTTTTAGATGCAGTATGATTTTATTAATAACAGTAGCATTATGCAGCTTACCGTGAGGTTTCTTTACCTATAACTACCTTCTATTCTTTTTTCAAACCATTCTTTAAGACTAATAAGTGAACATAAATATTATACCACCTAGTTTACACTGAATCTAGTGGGTTTCTACTGATTATAGATCAGCGCAGAAGCTGGTGCTTCATTTTAAAATGCAAAAAAAAAAGTTTGAATTCAATCGACATAGCCAATACATTCCCCAGCACTGGTACAACAACAGTAGCTATTCACATTGATCTTTCTGCAATAGTTAGGATGCTTCATGGAAGCTGGCATGTTGGCTTCATTATTGACAGTGTGAGACAGCAGTGCTGAAGGGCCCAGTGCAACAAGAGGAGAGCCTGAAGCTTGGACATGTTAATTGACCTGATCAAAGTTACACAGCAAGTTCCTGCGGGAGAAGAAAAGAAGTAAAAAAAAAAAAAAAAAATCCTAACTCAGCTTTCATACTCTTGTTTGTGACTGCTGTCTTTGCTCAATATAAACTTTGGATTCTAATGTTACCATTGTTCCAGATCCCTATGCATATGATTTTATGCAAAATAAAAGATTATCTAGGAAATATGAATAGAGTATATCAAAATAAATTATAACTAATACATCAAAAATACATGATTATGAATAACATGTTAAGTCTCAAACCCAAATTGTCAGATAAAAGCTCGTAATCTGGGTAAGGTATGGGATAATAGGGTGAAGTCCTTGTAGGTGTAGGAAGCAGTAAAGAGAAAGCTAAGGTGAAGTTGGTGTTTGTAATTTCTTATGTTAAGCATTAACACTTTGTGTATTTTGTTCGTGGTATAGGTATGTGGCTATATTTCAAGTGTTTTCTGAGCAGTCCTGTTTGTTTTCCCTGGAAGACAGGAAAGTAATCTTCTAAAGCAGAAGTTGATGTAATCTTCTTTGTGTTGTACCATGTCAACAAAATACAGCCTAAGCAATCCCTATAAACTTACATATGAATTACTACCTGGAGCTATCTAGCTAACTTCCAAAGCATCACATTCATTCAAAATACTTTTAAGAGCTCTACCTGAAATTTCAAATATATGCCATATAACTAGGGTTTAGGATTTTCTCTCCTCTCTGTTATCCTTCTTCCCCTCCCTCCCTTTTTTATGAGAAGTAGTAATGATTTTATGATGCATTCCTGTTGCAAACTGTCAGCATTGCAAATTAAACTTGTATTCTGAATAGAACGATTGTTTAAAAGCCTTTACCAAGCTATCTAATAAGCGTTTCTGTCTGATACCACAAGTGATTAAATGTGGTAATTTGTATTTTTTGTTTATTTTTAATAAATAATAGCTATTCTTCTATGGCCTCAAGTTGTGCCAGGGCAGATTTAGGCTGGACATTAGGAAACACTACTTTTCTGAAAGAGTGGTCAGGCGCTGGAACGGGCTGCCCAGGGAGGTGGTGGAGTCACCATCCCCGGAGGTGTTCAAGAAACATTTAGATATAGCGTTGAGAGACATGGTTTAGTGGGGTTATTGGTGGTAGGTGGATGGTTGGACTGGATGATCTTGTAGGTCTTTCCCAACCTAGCTGATTCTATAATTCTTGTCCTCATAAAGAGATGGTACTTTGACAACTATTAATGATTTAAATTAAGCTCAGTCCTCCCTTTGACTTTTCTCACACCTTAGGCTCTGAGAGTGCAAGTCAAGCACACCACCTAGTGTGCAATGCTAACAATTCAACCTGATCCTTTCAAAACCAATTTAATCTAATCTGAATTCTGTAGAAACTGTTGTCTTACCTTTTAATGCTATTCTTTCCTTCACTTTCCTTAGAAAACCTCTGCATTCTAGTAGTGAACTCATCTATTCAACACTGCAAATACTGTTCTTGGTTTGCTTGATGTTTAGACAGTGTACCACCTTGAGGAAAATCCCTAGAGATTTAAGAATCTGCTATAAGCTTAAAGTAATTCTTTGTAGATCTTTTATCAGAAACAGTAAATGCTCGTGTTTTTAGACCTGGAGGTTCTTAATTGGCCCCATCGGGCTGATGGAAGGACCAGCCAGAAACATCAGATTAAATTGACTCAATTGCTACCTTAATGAATAAAAATACCAATCGTTATAGCAATTATTTGTACAGTAATTAAGTATCAATATCCTGTACTTATACACATTCAATAATACTACGGAGAGCCACAATGCAAAGTGCCTAGCATTGCTTTCCACAGTCAAATGATACTGTACATTGTTACAGTGCTTAATGCTTTAGATGATTATAGTACCTTTGCTTCAGGATTCCCAAAGAACTCTGCTAGCAGTGCTGTATTACACCGCAGCACACTGTACGTAGCGTGTGGTAGGCAGGCACATAAAGTGGTACTGTTGTATCTAGATGGGTATAAACACAGCAGGGAACAGCTGACATTTGGGATTTCTGACTCCCAGACAGACTGTATTTTTGGAAAGAATACCGCCTCTTACTTAGAGCACATCTGACAGAGATATAAACTTGCTTGATTTAGACAGGTGTTCTGATAAAGCAAATCTTATCTGCATCCCATGGATCCTTTTCAATCACTCATCACTGCTCCTCATGTTTAAGGTAGGTGGATCAACATCAGTATGGTAGCCTGGATAAAGCATAGCAGGATGGCCCTCTCATGCAACAGAGTAAAACAGCCAGCTTTGTGATCTATTGTACATGTGGTACTTCTTACTTTTCAGTTGCAATATTCCTCTCTTTCTCTGCTTTCAGGTAGATGTAGTATCATATCAGGTTTGTAGCACATATGCCAAACTTCTAGCATTCTGGAAATGTAACTTCTTATACCCCCAAAAGAAGGAAGTTCTACCTCAACTCTTTTTAATTGTTTTATTAAAATGGAGGACAGGTTATATCTGTACACATCTATGTCAGGAAAAAAAAGTTCTCTTAAAAAAAAATTATTTTGGAATTGTAAGTAATACTTTTCTTATTTACTGTATAACCAGTGGTACTTCTAATTTGTATCAAGATGCACTTGAATGGAAATTGAATTAATATCAATCAGTCTCACTTTTTTCTTGATAAGAACAATTATCCCTATGGTCTGAATACATAATAATTGAGATTAATAATGAGTTATTGGAGAAAGATCTTGCAAGTCATGAATTGCACTGTTTATTTCTACTCAGCATGGCTCTTGTGTTTTTGGAGTTAACAGGCTTTTTTTTGTCATGGAAACCTTCTGATTTTTTTTCAATCTCAGTTAGCTTCTAGACTACAAATTAAATAATTATTTAAATTAGTTGATTGACTGAGCTGAAAGATTTCCTCTACATCTGTGAGAAAGCTTAATGCTGTTAAAAGCTGGTTCAGCAATTAGCAGACTATCGTTCCAAGCGCTAACTAGAGCTGCACTTACTTTAAAGTACCAGCAGCACAGCACTGATACATTACTTGTGTTCTTATAACTGCTTCAAAATATTATGATAAGCCTGCATCTTAACATTACTTATCTAGCTGCAGATTTAAGGATGTTTATTCTAAGAAATAAGTGTTTAATTAACCTTAGTTTCCTTGATACTGAACTCTGACAATATAATAATAAACCACCCCCCTTTCTGCCATTATGAAGTAGTTTAAAATTCTACATATGCATTCACAAAGAGCAGCTGAAGTGAATATTGATAGGCTCTCTGAGTGCAAATCCTTTTGCTCCATATGGAAGCTGGTCATCACCTTGTTTGGAATAAGTTCTTCCATAAGGCTTGGCAGAGTTCAAGGAGGAACATCCACTGATGGCGTTAACCTTTTCCAAGGTACAGCTCTAGATCTCTCCCTTACAAAACCAGTCGCTCCTAGAGGACAGCCTGCTATCATAGCACCAGTGGAGATAGAGATGCACACCCCTAATCCAGTGCAGTCATGAGATACTAGAGCTGGTCCAGCAACTTATTAGGGAGGGGGCAAACAGCCACAGAACTCTGCAGCGAAGCTGGAAAGAGTGCCTCCAGTTTCCCCCTTTACTCTTTTCCATGTGAATTCTGGTTCTGAAGTAAAGCTACTGGTGGTACTTGCTTATTCAGACAGATTTGCAGATGACCTGCAGAAAAAAACATGCCCTTGTAACAAGTTTTATTGATAGAGACTTTGGAAGGAACTCCTTTTAAAAATAAATAAAGCAAATGCTGCATAGATTCCATGGTGGTGGTTTTTTTTTCCAAGATAGATATTCAGGTGTGCATTGGACCAGTTCTGCTCTTTCTTCTAACCAAGTTGTGAATGGAGGAGGAGGACTTTAGCCAGATAAAGTGTAGCACCTCTCATTTGGTTTAAATCCACCAGTATTTCTCTTTACTTAGCAGCTCAGGAAAATGTACCTCTCCTCTCATAGGCCCTCTCTTGTCTTCCTGCAAATGTTTTAGCGAATCACCACTGTGGACCAGCGAGGTGAAGTACCTGAGAAAGGTGAAAAGGATGGTGGAAACACAAAGCTGAGGCGAAGAGTGAAAGTGAAAGCACTGCCTGCCTTTTTTGGTAGCATCGTATAAGATGCACCTATTGAGTGCTAAAGGTGGAGGTTTGGGGCTTTTTTGCTTTATTTTCTCTTATTTCTGAATTTATCTATGAGAACTTCATGCGCCTGTCCTTATTCTAATCTCTTTTCACTTCCACAGGGACTAAGCATCTGAGATTGTCAAATCACTGAAAAACAAATTACTTTCAGGGCAATTGTTTTTAAGCTGGTAAGTTCTGTCTAGAAGTCCTTAATATAACTTATAGATGAAATTTAAAGGCATCATAAAATAATGTTTTCTTGCTCATCTTTTTATTGTCATAATAAAATCAACAAATGGAATAGCATGATGTGCTACATTTTCACTATGCACTTACACAAAAAGTATCATTTTATCAATAGAGCAATCATCTTTTACCACTGTATTACTAATTATGGTGAAATTTGTTAACTCCATTAACCACTGATTAAATCTTTTTTTTTAATGCAGAACTTTAAAAAGGAATGGAATCCAGGAAAAAAAAAATTACTAAAAGTCATGCAGTTAAAAGGCAGAAATAAGCTCCAAAAGTAACATGTACAAAGGTAATATGCTTCAAGATTAATAGCTGCAATCCAGTGCAATTCATCCTGCTGCACAAAGGACAGGCGCACAGGCATTCCCTGCCTGCCACGTATACAGGGAGCAGCCTGCAGAAGGAACACTCTGACACACAGAGGTGAAACCTGCAAACGCTTTATTTAAAGAGTGCAAAGACCTATGGAGTGATATCAAAGCAAGCACACAGGCAACACTCCAGATCAGTTCAAGAGTCACAAATGCAAATCTATCTGCATGCATTGAGTTAATGTCCAATCTCTCCACCCCCCTTGGTTTTCGTAGACATGCGAGGAGCGTGCACTTACCGAGCCCCTGTATTTCTCCAGAGATACTAGTTTGCCCCTGATGTTTACAACTTTAAAAGTGTAAAAATCAGTCTCTTTCTGCTGAGTAGCGGAAAATGCTAAGAGCAGAAGTGCTGTAATTGCAAGGAGCATGGCTAGAGGGATGAGAAAAACTTTAGGGAAGGAAGAGGAAGGCTTGTGCTCCACACTGCCCTCAGGATCTAGCATGCTGCACGACCAAGCTGCAAACGCTTGCCACAAGAGCAAAGCCCTGCCGGAAAGAAGAGACTGCTGCAAACGGAGCTTTTGCAACAGTCTGGATCTTGCAAAGAGCACAGAATTGTAAAATCCTTAAGGTTGGAAAGCACCACTAAAATCATGTAGTCCAACCATAATTTAGCAGAATCTGTGTCCATGCAAGACCTCAGAGGCACATATTTATGGAGCAGCCAAATACTAAAACAGTGTTTCCTTGTGGTAGTGGTGTGTGGAGTGAGGCCCTTTATGGGTACAATGTGAATCAAAGTGTCAGTTCTTTGGCCAAAGAATAGCAAGATTGTATGCATCTCTAGAATGCCAGACGTACAGATTTGCTTTAGCTATGTCCTAGGAAAATAAGGGAGTTCTGTGATTTTTGATGGATTTGCATGTGCACATTTTTTTTAGTATACTATAGCATCTAGTAACTATGGTGTAATGTCAAAGGATATCAGTGGCTTGGTTGCTAGTGGTTACTGATACAAGTGCTTACAGCAAGAGTCACGGCATACAGTCGCAAAACCTGAGAATTACAAACATGCCATGCATAATACCATGTTAAACCAAGTACTGCTGGTGAGACCTCAGGAACTTCTCTGTGAGGACTTGGTTTGCAATGAGTGACAGCGATCACAGACAGTGATGTAGGAGATAGAATATTACCAAGGAGCTTTTAAGAAGCATTAAGTATTAGGAACTGAATTTGTTACCAAAGCTTTCAGATCTTTAGAGCCATACCAGTACCTAAGAATTAGTGTACTGATGCTGTTCTTGGGTTGTCTACAAGAAAAAATACCCATTTCTAGCATTTGCTGTGATGTCTGCTGGGGGAAAAGAATTTGTGAATATATAAAGTAACAACCATAGAAAGCATTTAATGGTCATTGATTTCTTTTTGGACTAAAAAAACTGTTCCTCTGTGCCTGACTCTGGTGTTTCTTGGCAAAGAAAAGCAAAATGTAGTGATTTACAGAAAACAATTAAGTAGTACATCCAAGGCATATTGGAAATATATCTTTTGATGAGCAAATCACATTTTGTAATCTGTGTGGGTTTCTTATTTTTTATTTTTTAAACTGAGTGTTTTGGTAAATCTTTGATATGTGATTAAATATGGTTAGGTGATTCAAGCATAAGTGGCATTACTGTAAGTGAAGAAACTATATTAGTTGAAAGATTTAATGGTAGTTTTTAAGCATTTCAAATTTTGCATGCTTTTCTGTATTCCAGCTTAAGCAGACATCCAACATCAAGAAATCATGCGATGTTCTACATGGATGAAAAATCTTCCGTCCATGCTGTCTATAGGGAAAATGCACTGTGCTAAGAATCTGATGTTCTCATCTCGTCTTCACAGATAAGTTCTATCTTTCTGTATACTCCCCTGCCTGTAATACTGACCATGAACCAGGTGTGATTTCCTCACTTTATAAATAAATCATCTCAGAAGCTGTAGAGAATTTCAGAGACAGCTGAAGACGCAGATCAGGGCTTTAAAATACTATATGCTTCTAAATAAAGAACTTGAAATTAATTCCAAAAACAGTTTAAAAATCATTCCAACAATGAAAATAATTTAAGCTCTTTTTTTTTGCCAGAAAAACATAAAAATAAACCTGCAATACACCATTCCATTATTTTTAGGTATGAGAGAAGGTATAAGTATATAGTAGTTTAGGTATGGGACAACAAGACATCATGCTGCAACAGGAGACAAGCGTGGAAAGGGGCTCAGTAAAATCTTCCAACCCTTCATGTTTATTGTCTCTACTTTCTACACAAAATTCACTTGTTTTCAGAATTACATTTTCTCCTACAGTCTCAGCTCAGAATCTGAAAGGTTTTGATCATTGGCACAGAATTGCAAATTCTTTAAATGATGGCCAGCTGGCAGTGAAATTCAGCTTCCTCTTTTACTGCCATGTATCTATACTATTCCCTGCAATAAAACGTTCAACATCAGCAGAGAATGCAGAATTGTTTCCAAATACACAGTGACTTGGTTTTGTAATGATTCAAGTCTTCACAGCAAAATTGCACTAACATTTTCTGTTCAAGTCTATCCAACTATTTGAACTAAATTGTTGAAAGAAACTGATACATTCTAAGAAAGTTCAGCTTATAGGAAAAACGCCAGTCAGTTTTGCAAACTGGTGCCTGTTTGCTCGGTAGCATGTCTAAATATTGATTTAGGAGCACTGCATCCAGCAGCAAGTTAAATTTAGTTATTTCTACAATGTACTCTTTGACTTACCAAACCTAATCAATATCTTTGTCAAATAGGACTGATCTGAAGCCACCACCCAGCTGATCTCAGCTGCCCATCGGACAGCACTGCGGCACTGCAATTTTTGTCACTGCTGGCTGGATTAGGCCCACATTCCTAAAGGTCTGCTCTGCACAGCTTCCCAGTAGCAAAACACTGAGGTATCCATTTTTCATTCTGTAAAATTTGAGCTTCAGGTGAACTAGGAGAAAGCAGATTAGCTCTAAGGATCGTACTGAATTGACAATACGTTTCAAAGGTACATCTTGCCAGTATTCATAGCGTCCAGTATTGCACATTTTGCAACTTTCATTTGCCTACAGACTCTCTAAGATAGTGTTTTCAGTACTATTATTTGTGTTATTTTTATAACACAAATAATAATTTCCTTTTAACCTCTTCCGTAGTTCAACAACACTCTCTTAAACTCCTTGTTTTTCTGGACAGGCCTCCTTACCCTGGGGGGTAGGCAGAGCCAACAAGGCATTTTACTGCCAAGGGAGGTAGCACTGTACCGGATCCCTGAAATATTTGCCTTATTCAAACACTTGCCAATTCCTTTAGGTCACCCTGCAGCACTGCCAAGAGCCCAGCAGGCCAGCCCTTATCTCTTGAGACCTGCCCAAGTGCCAGCAGACATGCTGGCCAAGGTGCTGTCCCTCGCTGTGGCCAGAGACAGCTTTGTAGCCAAGAGCAGGGAGCCAGGGCCCCCTTTCCCTCAGCATCTCAGGGATAGGGAAGGCCTGTGGAGGTTGAGCTTTGTGTGGAGCTTGCTTGCACTCCTCCACCAACAGTCAGTGTGCAGAACAGGGAACTGGGGAAGGACAACTGTGAGGCCCAGGCTGTGGAGAGGAGCAGACCCTCAAAGAGCCACGATGAATCCTAGAATCACTAACGTTGGAAAAGTCCTCCAAGATCATCTGGTGCAACTATCCACCTACCACCGATATTTCCCCACTAAACCATGTCCCTTAGCACCACATGTAAACATTTCTCGAAAACCTCCAGGGACGGTGACTCAACCACCTGTTAAACCCTGCAAGTCAGCCCGACTGCACGGGGAGGGGCCGGGCATTCCCTCCCGGCCTGGGAAAAAAAAGAGAAAATGCAAAAAAAAAAAAAAAAAAAGGGGGTAGCTTAGAAAAAAATGGAGCAGCTGGTTCCCTCATTCCGCCGTGCTGCCGCAGAACGGGGGAGGGACAGCCGGGGAGGTGGGAAGCGGGGCGCTACCCCCAGACGAGCGAGCCCCGGACAAGGCTGGGACGGACCGGGCCGTGCCCCCCGCCCGCCGCCAGCGCCGCCCGCCCCGGGGCTCCCCCGCCCGCCCGCGCCCCACAATGCACCGCGCGGCTGACATGGCGGCCGGGCCGGACTGAGCCGCTGGCGTCGGGGCCTCCAGCAGCCGGAGCCGGGCATGGCGGGGGCGCAGCCCCGGTACCCGTAGGGCCGCAGCCAGGTACCGGGCTCCGGGGGCGGCCGCCGGCTCCGGGGACGTCCCTCCGGGGGGGGCTGGGCGCTCTGCCCGTTCCTCCCGTGCGCGGCGGGGGGAGGCGGGCCCGGGGGGCTCGGCGGGGCCTCGGCCCCCGCCCAGCCCGCAGCGCCCAGCCCCGGGCGGCCCGCGGCGTGCTGGCGGCAGGGCCGGGGTCGCCGGGCACGGCGCCGGCGCTGTCGCGGAAGCGGCTCCGAGGGCAGCGGGGAGCTGGGGCCGGCCCCGCGGCCGCATCCCGCCTGAAGCCGGGTGCGTGCAGGTTGTTTGTTGTTCTTCCTCCCGGCGGGGATTAAATAAATGCTGCGGGGTGGGAGACAGGCCGTGCTCGCCAGCTGTGCCCCTGCCTGCTGTTACTCGCCAAAACCAGAGGTTCTGCTTTCTGTGCGCGGTGGTGTGCCTTGAAACGATGCACAGCGATCCCTGTGCCTCTGTTAGGGCTCTTTTGTTGGCTTATCTTGTGTACAAGTACGTAAGGGACTCCCGGGCTTTTGCAGTCGGTTGCAGTGTGCCAGTTGGCTGAATGTGTCACATTACCTGAGGCCTTCTGGCTTTTAAGGTTGTTTCTGGGTCTGTCATAGGAGGACGAGCTGGTAACACGCAGAGAAACAATATAATCAGATCCAGGCTAAGGTTCTAGGGAGGGACTGGGACGCTTAGGCGGTAGTTGCATCTACATAAGAATCTATTTATTAATTGCTTTTGTTTTTCACTCCATCTCCATGTTACTTTGTTTCTTGAACGCTGCCCTGGGTTTAAGAGTCATTGCATTTGTTTGAAAACAGGGGATACATGTTGTTTCTGTTTTTGTTTGACTTGTGCTTCCAGTTTGAGTAGGTGCTTGTGTATCATCTGACCCCTGATGGTTATGACATAATTATTTCCGTGACAAGAAAAGCAACTCGGCCATGGAAATGTGACTTAATTACAGCATCTGGCAGAAGGAGCTATATTAGGAGTGAGAGGTTTACTTTTCAAACATTAGTTGTGTAAAAAGAGCTTTTTTATCTTTTTCTAGCTCACTTCAGTGATAATTGCTTCCTAATTTTTTTTTATTTTTTTTTTTAGGATGAAAGTAAAGTTTCCCATCAGATATATGTGGGGATATGTTCCCAGAAGATATGTAGGGGGAGATAGGAATGTTCTTTCTGTACTATCTTCTTGCATAGAAAACAGCTGGGGCTTTTGACTTGTACTTGGCTAGCACAGGAAGAAAAACAGCCAGATGCCACGGGGCACCTGCACAATGCAGGGCATTTACCTGGCCCTTGCTCTGAAGGGAATTGCTGCTATGGGGAGAACGAGGAGAAGGATTTCCCTGTGTTCTGTCTGAAAGCATGGTTTCCCAAGGGAGCTCTTCTTATATTTCTTGTGGTTCTGCTTGTCAAAGTTTTAGTTTGTGTGTTCACACTGATGCCATAAGGCAGTTAAAAATTTTTCCCACCTGAGAGTTTATCTAGTTGTAATGCTTGCTCCTAAATTTCACAATGTGTTTCTTCTAAATTAGCTCCATTTCATTGTTGTCTCCACCTTAATAATATAATACTGGCACTGACTTGTCCCAAAAGCTCATAGAAGGGAAGGTCCTGCATTTTGCTTATCAGATTGATTGCAGAATGGAAGCCATCCAGGGGAATCGGTGCTTCTAATGCTTTTGGCACATTATCAAACAACGTACAATATAATCGTAAGTTGTTTAATTGTACATAAGTGATAAATCAATAATTCTTTTAGCTTAGAAGTACTAAAAACCTATTGACTAAATTCAGAAATGAATCTTATGAAATTCATTCTTGCTTTTGAGCAGTGATGCATGCATACATGTATATGTAGCATACGATACTCTTGGTTCTGATACTTTAGTAAATCTTTGGAAAAAAACGCGTTGCATGTTGCTAGATTATTTATGTAATTTTTATTTCTGTCGTATAAAAGAAACATTGCCAGCAAGAAGTAACTTTCAGATTACAGTTTTTGGTGTCTGCGAAACTTGATGGGGTTCTGGAATCAATTTTGTGTTACAAACAGTTACAACTCAGTCTGTGTGCTCACTGTATGAATGTATAGTTGACAACCTTTCTCAAGTCATGGTTTTCAGCATATTTCTTTCAGGAGTGAAAGCACAGGTTACCAGGAAAGCAGACACAGGGATACGGGTAGCAGATCCATTTGCGTTAGTGAATTAGTTTGTGAACCAGTTTGCAACTGGTGTGAAGTAGTTCAAAGGATATCCTAAAGGATTAGAATTTGGATGGAAGGATCAGTGTTGTTAAATACAAGAACCAGATAAAATTCTGTGCTGAAAATACATAGCATTATATTTTTATTTAGCATAAATGGCAAGGACAAATGGAGTTTTAAGAACAAGACGGATAGACTGGGTTTAAACATGTAGCTACAATCTAAGCCAGCTTTGTGGTCAGTTCAGGCCTCCAGAAGCTACTTGAGCCTCTGAAAGGCTTTGCACATATGTAATGCTGTACTGTTTTGTTTTTTTCTTCCAGCCTCCTACCCGGTGTTGGTACAAATGTATTTGTTTTTAAAAGTGAGAGCTGAATTGGTTCAGTTTCCTGATCAGGTTACAGCATGTACCTTACAGCACAGAGCAACATTTGAGGCAGGTGGCACCCCTCTTTTGGCTTCAGTGCTTCAGTTGATTGTGAAGCTCTACTGTTTTTCAAAAGCTTAAACAATTATTGCAGTAAGATTGAAGTCAGAATCAAAGTGTATTGAGGCATTAGAAGTCCTCATGTGAAATATAAAAGGAAGGAGAGAGAGTCCAGCTCAACCGCACAGCTAGTCATGAGTTTGGGACAGGAGTTGTCAGCAGTAGTAGGTTCAGGAAGAAGTGCTTGGCATCTGCTGTTGGTGGCATGCCTCTTTCTTACCTTTGCAGTGAGCTATGCCTTGCTGTAGGAAAGACAGTGGGTGTCAATGTGAATAGGAGCTAGCCTGTAACAGGCACATCTTGTATGGATTTCCTGTCTTGCATACTCTCTTCATTTAAGGATTTAGTTGTGGGGTTCATGTACATCAGTGCTGTTTTGTATAAAGCCAAGCGTTTCCTGTTACTTTGGTTACTCAGTGGTACTTGCCTAATTCAGACACAAGCTCACTACACTTCTATATGTAAGCTTGCTTATCTAAAGAAACCTTCTTAGAAGTTTCTAATCCTCCACACTAATATTTAACATCAGAGTTTCGTGCTCATCTTCCCTAGGCCCGGTGCTAACGTAATGCTGTGTCTGTGTTTGTTGTGTTTAATGTTATGTGCACTGTGCTGCCTTCCTTCTGGATAGCTTTTGGAAGTACTATACTTACGAGCTTAAATCCTTTAGCTTCTAGAAACTGGAGGATCTGAGGCCGTGCGTAGATAGCACTTACATGTTTGTTACTAAGAATACCTGTGGGTTTATTGCTGGTGGAGCCTGAGGCGCTTTAGTGGCCAGTAATCTTTTGATAGTTTTAGTTCTAAGTAGTTTGGAAAAACACCAGGGATTGATAACAGTTTGTACTAAGTTATGTCTACTTTATCGCAAAACAAATATAAACACGTGATTTTTCGTCTTAACTATTGGCACAGAGCAAGGGAATGATATGTGCGAGTTCTCAGGTGCAAACAGGGGCCTGAGGCTGTAACAGTGGAGAAAAGACTCATTCCCCCTTCCCTTCTCACCAGGGCATTAGCACTGTCTGCAGAAGGAGACGTCGCCCGTGCTGCAATATGAGCAGAGCGTGTGAGACAGCCTGTCCTTTTGTGTCTGTCTGTGGCTGTGGCCTTTGTTAGTTGAATTTCACTTTATTTTTGTTGGAGGTTCAGCTGGGCTGCGTTGGGAATTAGCCCGGGGAGGCTGAGGTTAATCACCCCCTTACGTTGGAAGGCTGGCTGGGGAGATTTCAGCTTGTGGACAATCATAATGGGGCAGATAAAGGCAGTTCTCGGATAAAAATGTCGGGGCTCTCTATCTCAAGGGAGGGAATGGTTTATAGAAAGAAGGTGATAGCAGTTATGTTTATACTACTTTCTCTATATATGTTTAATCTAGTTGTCCCTGAGGGGGAAAAAAAAAAAAACCACAAGAGACTGTTCACTTTCCTTTTAGATGCTCTTCTACACTCTTGTAGACATCTTTGGACATTTGAGTCATTTGGGACCAAATTTTAGGACACATTTAACATAATGTCAACAGATATCTGAATTTCTGCTTGTTATCTTGGAAAAATGATGTCTCGGTAGAGGAGCGGTCTCAGCTGAGAGGAAGACAGGAGAAAGTTCTGTTTCCTCTTAGGGGATAGCTAGGAACTGTCAGTGTGTATCTTCCTTGAGCTGCAGCACACCTCCACCTGCCAACCAGGCTGCAGCTGAAGCTGTGACAGAGAAGCACAGAATGAATGCGAAGGGAACCGGGCATCTTTAGGAAGACTGCTAACAAAATGGCTCAAACAGAAATGCTTTGCAAAAGAGCTTTCTGTCACAACTCAGAGTGGAAGAGCTCACGATTCCACTTGGCCTTTGCCTTTGCATAAGCCGTGGTGAAATCTGACCCAAGATGTGTGATTTTAAAAGTAGTTCACTACAGCTGAAAAACTTGAGATGAAGAAGTGAAAGGGCAGATGGGTAGAAGCATCTTCTTGAAACTGGTTTTTTTTTTTTCTTTTTTTTCCTGTTCCTGTTTGGAAGTGCTACCCTGAATTTTTGCAATTCAAATGCAGAATTTTCTAATGCTAATCTGAGAGAACGAGGAAACAGAAGAAATGAAAGTGAAACAATCTTGTTCCTTCATTTTCTGTGCCTAAAATGAATTCTATAATAGAAAAACCTAAGCTGATTTTAAATGTTTTAAAATTTGGTTGTTGTAGGTGTGTGTAGGCTTAATCACTTTCTAGAATTTGAGGTCAGATGATGCATTCCCTTACCTCAAGCTCTTGTATTTCGGCCAGATTATTTTTCAACAGAGTGCCAAGCATTGAGGTGGATTTAGAGGAGTATAATGGGCACTTTCCGTTCAGGGGAGGGAAAAAAAAAAAGGGATACTAAGTCCTCTGTAACACCAAAATATTAAATAAATGGAATATGCTGAAATGATTTCAACAGGTGAATCTACCCCACTTTGCAGATGCAGGTGAAAAACTGTTTTTGTTGCCAGCCTGCCTGGGAGAAAATTCCATTTTCATTCCAGGTCTGGCAACTGGTATGAGCCTGAGCTTGTGAATAAGAGATGCCATACAGGTTTCTGCAAAGATGCCACTTCAGCACTGATTCACTTCACTCCCGTGTTTTGTTTCCAGACTTGTTATTCTTTTTGGAGGCACTCCTTTCCCTTCCCCCGTTTCCCTCCCTGCTGTACGGATGCCCAGTGGCTGGCAGAGGACGAAGGATTTTTTTTAGGCTGACGTGGTTTTAGTAGTGGTCTCTCTTCCCTTTTAAACAATAGTTTTGCGAGTTGGTTTACTTGGCAGTTTGTTGAGGTGGATAATGCGGTTGATACTGAATGTGTTACAGCAGTTCAGGTTAATTTTAATTTGCTACATCATTTCAGTGGTAAAGAATAAAATTTATCACTAAACACATTATTGCTCTGGCATTTAAGATTCTAAATTTTTTTGTGGAGCTGTTAGCATTTCTTTTTACAAATTATTATAGACTTAGGAAATTGCCTGAGTGATCTTTATTCTTATTTCTTTGGGATAAAATATCTCTGTGCTTTTTTACCTCAGCTATGTACATTTGCTTGCATTTCCTCTTAATATGTAATGGTATTAGTTTTCAGTTTCCTAGCTGGGTTACAGGGATAGTTTTAAATGTGACAGGAAAAACACCTAGGGAAACTGCTAATAAAAGGTATGTAATGTTTGTACATTTGTTTAAAGCTTTCTCTTTGAATTCTCGTTGAATGTGTAACTGTGTTTTTACTGAACAGATGAAATCAAATCATTTGAGCTTACAGTAGAATTTTTGTGGATTTTTTTAAAACTTTCTTGTGAAATGTGACCTTAACAATTTGACGCTTAGAAAAAGCAGAGCAGAACGAAGCCTTCCCTTTGCTCCAATGCCGCGTTTTCACAGTAACCTCAAGCTGGCCTTGGTGCCAAGGGAAGTTGTTCCACCACACTTCTGGCTGCTTGTTGGCAGCCCTCCTGCTGCTCCTGCCTTCTGCCAACTGCTTTGGCTATCCAGTTTTAGTCCCTGAAGAAGTGCACAAGGGTGGGAGCAGCCCAAGTGGCAGGGGCTGGAGGAAGGTGTTTGTGCTCCTTCAGGGCTGGTGCTGACTTCCACTGCTTCACAGTGAACTCAGGAGTGTGCCCTGGATGTGCCGGAGTCCAGCTTCCACCAGCGACACGGTGTGGTTGTTAGAAGTGAGGAGAAATGAAAGTGGAAGTGAGGACTTATCTTGCTTACGTGTGGCCCCCACCCCAAGTCAAGCAACTAAAGCGTAAAGAAGAGTTTAGACTTTTGAATCTTTCCCTACATATTGTTTCCATTTAAAAAATATATACATACCTATGTAGGAGAACAGAGTATTGTTTAGAGATTGCAGGGTGCTGTGTGGAGCTGTAGTAGCAGTAGTCTTCCAGGCAGCTCTTTGAGCAGAGGGTCAAACACCAGAGTCGATTTTCCCAGCCCAGGCTCTTCTCACCGCAGTCTGGCTGGAGCGACCTTATGCCGGTGAGTGGTCATTCCTGCTGCAGGGCTGGTAAGAATTGCTGCAGGAAAGACTGAGTGCAAGCCAAAGCAAATCCTGCTTGGTCTTCTGGAGCTTTGGTCTTTGACTTCTGATGTAGAAATGTGAGCAAGATGTAATGGTGTTTGATAGTAATACATGACTTTTTGAGGTAAGATGCGTAGCCATTCGAATATGTTTAGTAGTATAATTATTTTTTTTCTGAGTTTATTATTTTATTAAGGACTCTGACATTAACTTCATAACAGCTCTTGTTTTTGCTTTTGTTTTTTTAATTTTTTTTAAAAGATGATACGTATTTCAGTGGTGTTAACAGAGGCTTAAGCTATGTGTTTTTAGTATGTGGTTTGCATCCTGAAGTATATCCTGGAGTATGTGTCTCCTCAAAGTGACAGATACTAGGTAGTTACATAGCCTGAAAATGTACTTTTATTTTTTATTTTTTAACAGACATTTTAATATGATCCTTCTGTTTCTTCTTTTTTGGAGTACAGAAGTACCTTATATTAGCTTAATAGTTGTAATTCATTGGTTTTTTTTTTTTATTATTATTATTATTTTCAATGTTATTCCTTAACTAAAAGCTAAGGTACTTATTTTGATGGGTTCTCCAAAACCCAGAAATTTCCATATATCATGCTTCTAACTACCAAGTATGTAGGTGGACAGGAAAGAGAGAAACTCTATTCCAGAATTCCAAATCTTGCTATAGCTGTACAAAATCGGTTTTCTTCTGTGTCTTCTAGTTTATTCTCATAATTTCTTATTGCTAACACAAGGTTATTTTAAAAGAAAAAATCCTGGTTCTTGTTACAGATTCTTTTTTTTTTCATTGTCTACATTACAAAGATTGATTCCGTAAAAACAGGTTCCATTATTCACGTTTAGCTTCCCATTGGAACTACAGTCTTTGAGATGTCTCAGTTAAGTTCAGATGATATACTACGTAAAGAGGTTTAGATAAGTAAGGGTAGTCGGCAGCTAAATAAAATACTATTTCTGTTTGGTTTTTTCTGATGAGAATCTTACCTAATTGATGGCAATTAATGTATGAGATTGTATGTGTGAAATGTTGTGCTTAAGTGTCTGAGGATGTAAATGATAGATCAGATTTATTCTTAATGGTTTGAGTTATATCCCTAATATATTTTTTTTCCGGTAGCTAACTCAATCAACATGTTCTATTGCGTGGTATTTTTTTAGATTTCTTCCATTTTCTTTTTCAGTGTAGTTACATACATCTTGGCTTTTAGATTTTTTTTTTGTAAAGCCAAAAATAGGAAGGACAGAAAAAAGCAAGCTGCTGTCAGATTTATTACTGAGTATTTTTTACCATGTTCTGCCATTTTTTGTCTCTTCATATCCACCTCTTTTAAACAGAAGCCAAGATTAATGGCGTTTTCATGATTTTTATTTTTAATATGAGATATGTTTTGAAAATTTACTTATGCCTCTGGGGAGTGGGAAACATGCTTCCTATAGTCATTAGTAGTTTGACTTTTCTTTAGAGCGCTTTATTTTAATACATTGCCTCTGCAGAGCTTTGATATTTTCCCCTCCGTTTACAAATGTCTATAATTATTTTTTCAGCAGACAATCAGCCACGATCCTTGCACAGGGGATTTAAAATCAACTTCAATTACTGGAGAATTGCACTTCAAGAGGACTGAAGGTAGGAGAAGCAGGTCTTCACTATAATGGAAGAGGCCAAGAGCTCAAAGAATGGAAATCATGACCCAAGGAAGTCCGTCCGTCTTGTCAGTGAGGAAGGCAAAGCAGTTAAAGTTACAAATAATCAAAATTATAAACATAATAGAAATGACAAATCTGTGAAAGATATTGGGAGAAGTTCTCCAAGTGGGAATAGCAGCAAAAAAAGTAAACAAAATGATGTTTTTTCCGAAAAACAAGGAGAAAATAAATCATGCAAAGTAAATAGTTGTATTCCTGGCACTAAAGACACTGGGTCAAATGTTCAGGAGCGAAATCATGGAAAAGTAAAAAAAAATTCTAATTTATCATCAGCAGTGGAAAACCTGAAACAGACAAAAGCTCAACAAATGGGAGAAAACTTTCCAGGCTCCCATGTTTTGGGGAATGGGGTCAGTATGGAAACCTTAACAACTACTCAGAAAGGGAAACTGGCATTGGAAAATCCACTTGGAGTTCATACGTTGAAGACTAATGTTGATCAGACTGGTGATCCTGGTAAGACTGCTTCGGATCAAAGAAAACTGGAACATAAGCCTGATGACTTCAGTGAGTATTACTCAACGTTGCTCCCTTCATTTTTTTTTTTTCCTCATGGAATTGTTAACTTTGAAATGCTTGTATTTGTGTATTTTTTCACATATAATAAGTTGCTTATTGCATTTATAGGTAATATATTAATATAAACATATTACTTAGAGCATAAGAGATTATGATAATGTCTGTCCTTTTTTTTCTTATGCCTTAAATCTAAACATCTTTACAAGCATGTGGGTTTCAGGCAGTTTTGTGAATATAGAGTCTTGGGCTGGAGGAGAACCTTTCATAATATCATTGCCATTTATGGAAATGCCAGGTGTTACTGCTTTTCAGAAAGATCAGGAGGAAAAAAATCTGTAAGAAAACATTTTTTTATAGATATGAGAGAAGTATTTACCTTTTTTGTGTGTGTGTTATGCTCTGTTTCTTACTAAAAATGTTTAAAAGATGATTTGGCACAATTTAGGGAGCCGTGCTCTACTTTCGATCCATCAGTAGTTACCTTTGTGAGCGTTTAATTTTTGTGTCTTTTTCAGCTTCAGAATTAAACATGTGGCTCAGGATTTGTCTCATTTCAAGTTAGCTCCTTATCATAGACTTTGTCATACTTTTTCAGAACACAGTATTCTCTAATAAAACGTTGCTTGAAGACTGTAATGTCAGAGTGCAGAGCTTCTATTTGAAGTATTTCCCACTACTGCAGCAGAAATATGGAAATAGAAGGGAAAATGTGTATTTATTTTTAGATATCTTTGTAAAATTTAACAGGGAAAAAAAAGTTGACAGCATCCTCTTACTGGCCAGCTCTTTGTAGACTGCCATCTGTACTGTACTGTAGAGACTATCTGTCACTGGTAAACCAGGACTTGAAAATTTGCTCAAATTTTGTTTCCAGGCTAGTCTGTGGGGAAAAGATCACGTTTGGTGATGTGAAAACTACAGGAGTAATTTAAGATGTAGGTGTTTGTAGAGCTTAATGAACTATGAACGATTCATAGGCATCTGGAGGAACTGGACTGGAACTGAGCAGTGTGTTTGAGTAGCAGCATTCCAGAGCTCTGTGGTTGCTAGCCCTGGTATCATGGCAAGGTGTCATGGTCCATTCAGCTACAACTCCAGCTGTCATCTGACATGAGTGGTTGAAATGTCTGGCAGCTGCCTTTGTAAGGTTGTTTGGGTAAATGTCTTTAAAGTAGTTTTCCGATTGTTTCCATAGTGAAATGTGTTATTAAAAAAAATAATAATTAAGCCTAGTACTTTTATTTCTGTTAAGTAGAGCATCAAGCCCTTGTGTACTCTGTTCTTTTTTTGCCTTGAAGGACTTAATGGAGATTATGAAGTTAGCAAAATGAACCTAACTCGTTCTGGTGGTTAGCTGGGAATATAACTCAGTTTGTGCCTTGCCTCTTAGTGAGGTGCTCTTATCTGCAGTGGTTGTACTCTTACTTTTCCTCTTCTTGAGTTATTCTGAAGAAAATAACTGTTTCTTTCTCTAGGTAAAATAAAGCATTCTGAACCCACTAAAGAACATACCTTGGAAGCTGATTATTTAGAAAACACTGTTGTTATTGATGAAGCTAATCTGACAGCTGAACAGCAGCTAGGATTGAAACAAGCCGAAGAGCGTCTGGAAAGAGATTATATCTCCCGACTTGAAAAAGTAGGTTGAGTTATTTCTCATATAAAAAAGAAGATGCATATCTTCTTTTGTTGTCATCACCATATTTTGAATTGAGTGGTACCTCTACTGTAGCCTATTGCGTCTGTTTCTTCTTTATAGCGAATCACTTCAGTGATTTAAGATACTAACTGTAGTTGTTGACTAATTGTGACAGAAGATACGAATTGAAAACTTAGTCTTCCTTTTGTGGCACATGTAGCGTTCGTAGAACAGGTGGTTTTTTTAATTCTGCACATCTAAAAGTTTACATTTCCTTTACTTATATAAAGTTTTCTTGAAAATCCTATAGCTGAAAATTCAAGTTATAGGATCAAAAAGGAACCTCAGTATATCTTTAGTATATTAGCCTTCTAACCGTCCAAGTCACCTGTATTAAAAATGACTTAGAAATGTTTGTTTAAGCTGTTGTAGTAATCTCCAGTTAAATGTTTCGCAGTCATTATAGGTATCTCAGAAGTTTTTCTTAATGTTTAATGTAAGTGTCTCTTGGAGCATTTTAATCTCTCATATGTTGGCCTAGGAAAATAAACATAATGGCTTATAACCTTCATCAGCAACTTTCCCCTCATTTGAAGATCATTACCGTTTCTTCCTGCAGACTTGTCTTCTTTAGATACGCTCTTTGTTCTTTAGTCAGATGGGATTTTTTTAGTTAATGGTGCATTCTTGTTGCTTGTCTCTGGGTTTCCACCACCTGGCCCGTTTAACTGTGATATCCTAAACTGGACGCTGCCTTTTGGCTGGAGCCTTTCACGTAAAGAAGAAAGCTGGCTTAATCCATCTGAAGTAAAGCGTTTGTGTTTAGGATGTCTGGGTTTTTTTTTCTTTGTGTGGGTTTTGTTGTTGGTTGTTGTTATTTGCTTGCTTGTTTTTATCAGCAATAAGATATTGGCTTTTAGCTTGGTCAGCTATGATCCACATATCCTTTTCTTAAGAAATGTCCGACTGAGCGTTCTCAGCCCTGTATTTCTTGCAGTTGACGGTGTCTGAAGACGAATTGTACATTGCTTTGGTAGGATTTAGTTCCAAGTTTCTTGTGGTCGGTAAACTGTCATCTTAACGCAAAGTGCATAATCACTCCCAGCTTTATCTTTCTCATGTGTAGTCAGCACGCTCTCCGTTGCACTTTGTAAATCTTTAACAAAAATGTGAATGATTCTCACCCCAGAAGGACCCCTCTTGAAACCTACTTGGCACATGCTTTTAGACTGGTGATGAGCCAGTCTAGGTATGTGTGCTCTGAGGATGATTTTCTGAGCAGCTTTGCTCTCACCTTACTGTTCTTTATTTAGATGGTATTCACGGCCTTCTTTTTAGAAAGATACTATGACAAGTGACAAAATCGTTGTAAAATTCAATACGCAACATCTGCTACTTCTTCAAGCTGTGTGATTTTCTTTTAGAAAAACAACGCTAAGATTGGTTTAGTATGGTTTGGTTTATAGCAGGTCAGTTTGTCACCTGTGGCCAATTTCTTTCCTGTATGGTTAATAATAACTTATTTATTACAGGATTTTTCTGGGCACTAATTCTAGCTGGTCTCTAACTGACTCATCCTCTCTAGCCTTTTAAAGATAGTCTTGAGTTTTTCTTTCTTAATGATCTGGAACCTTTTCCATTGTGTGAGTTCTTTAAAATACAGCTGCCTTTGAGATGGATTAGCACTCTAAATAGCCAACCACAAATTTCACTAGGCTTGGCTTCTTCTGAGGTTTCTAATTTACTCAGATAATAGTCTGATGCTATTTATTTATGTATAAAATTCTCTCCACTTTCATTGGTATTAAGCATATCTACATGATGGAAATAGGCTTTACAATAGAGGCAATTTTATTAAAGGCATTATGTGATTCAACCTTTCTGGCAAGATCTATTGGCATAATAATGCAGATCAGTATTGTAAAGAAGTGCCCAATTGTTGTTAATACTGTTCCTGCTGATAGCCATTCAATTTTAGAAGAGCGTTAGAATATTACTTCCGATCCGCTTCAGTCATCTGGGATCAAATAAGTGAGTCTTCCAAACTAGCCAAGTGTAGCTGTAAATTGTGTTCCAAATGGGTGTTTAATTTCATTTTATTAGCTAACAATCTCAAAGAAAATAAGGATGAAGAGAATTTGTAAGAAAAGTGTAATTACCATTGTGTTTAACATTCACGTTTAGTCTACAGTTGGAGACTTAGCAGACCTTTTTTTCTGTTTGTTTTTTTTTTTTTTTTTTTCCCAAAAGCAAAGGATCAAAATCAGTAATTAGAAAAAGTTGCCCAAATGTATCGGTAACTTAGGTCTTCAGTATAACAAGTGAAATTTCCAGAAGCTGTAGTATGTTAAAATGGTATTCTCTGCTCATTCATTGTTATGTCATTGTTTGAACAGCTGATGTTTTCAGAGTGGCTTTTTGGCTTCAGCAAATATAGATATATGAGAATTACGATGAAATTTTCAAGTAGTTCTTTTCCTCTCTCAATTACAGCAAATAGCTGTTGTTAGAAGTTTTCCAATAAGTCTGTAGGAAAACGGAAGCGTTTCTTTGGGGCCCTTTCAAGAGGGTCTTGAGGATCAGCTCTCCCATTTAAAATGAACATATCAAAATGCTTCCTGTATCGATAGCGGTGTTTTATTACAGCAATAAAAACAACTGCAAGGTGAGATAAATTAAAGTGGAATACTTGAGGACAGCACCCGATCTTTGCGGAGAGAATCCTTTCTGACTTTTTTCCTCCTGTGATTTCCAGAGGCTTGGCTGCTCAGCTGCTTCTTGCAGACTCTAGCTTGTCCATTCAAAATGCTGTGCACCTCAAATTATTCATCAAAATAGAATAATCTTATTCCTTGTTAGACGATCCCACCGTATTCAGAGTTTAGTCATCAGGAAGTCAGTAACTGGCTATCATCCTCCTTGTTGGCCAGCCGCACCCTTTTAAATAGAACAAAAAATGCAGTACTTGCACAGTCTGTTGTGAATATGCTAGCCAAACAACACCACCATCTGTCATAACATATACAGTAGATAATGTGATGAATGCTTCCCATTTTCTCATCAGAGAAGGGCAGATAAATGCAGAGATTTAATAAATCCATCATTATTAAAAGCTTGAGCTGACAAGGGAATGGCTTACTGGCCTTTAGTTCAGCCTTAAGAGGCATAAACTCTTTGGTCTTAATCTTGCATCACGAAAATCTAATGAGAAGTTCAACTCACCTCACTTCCTTTCTTCACGTTCCCCACTTGTCATTTGGGTAAAAATCCGCTTGCACCATGACCATGTTTTTTGAAGATTACATAATGTTTACAAAGCACCTTCATGTTACAAATGTTAAATAAGTGTTAAATAGAATTTGTTATTCAAACAGTTGAGATTTTCAGACACTATTGGCAGAAACATTTTCTTTTAATCTATGGCCGTTTTTCCCCAGCGCTCCCCAGAATATACCAACTGTCAGTATCTATGCAAGCTCTGCTTAGTTCACATTGAAAATATCCAGGGAGCTCACAAGCATATTAAAGAAAAACGTCATAAGAAAAATATAATGGTAAGTTAACCACATTTTCAAATGCCTTTTTTTCTGTTTTTTTGTTGTTGTTGTTGTTGTTATGGGGTATGTTTTCTTTGAGTGTCTTCATTTAAGTAAGAGTTTGTATCTGCTGCGCAGAGATCCACAAACGTCTGTTGTTCCCTTCCTGTTTGGAAGGAGGGCTTGATATCTGTCCAGACAGAGAGGGAAGAAAATTTTTTGGTCATTGCTTCTGAATTATCATCTCTGAGAAGTAGGCAGTTCCTCATACTTGTAATAACAGAAGGCACAGTAGCTTGGGTGAGAAACTTATTTAGTCTTCAGTTTCTTTCAAAAATAATGTCATTGGTAGCAAGACCTCGAGGGATGGAGATGGGACAGGGACTCTTTTGTTGTGGTTTTGTTGTTACTTCTTTTTCTTTATTTTTGTATTTGTCCACCTCGTGATGTTTTATGTATATCTCTCCTAGGATGGGTAAGCAGAGGGGATAGTATGTCTGGACTGAGAAAAGAGAGTTAAAGTAGGGAGGGATTCTGTGCCTGAGATGTCATTCATCATCTCCCTGAGGTTATGTATGTGTTTAATATGAAAAACACCTACACATTTCTAAGATTTCTTCAGTAAAAAAGACAAATGGTTTCCTTATTAGATAATGCTATTGTTAGTTTGCATTGTTTTAAGAAACATTATGTGCATGAAATCAGTGAAGGGCACACGCATTTTCCTGCAAAGCTGTTTTTGCAAATCCTGATAAAGAGCTACAAATTCACAAATATGTAGAATTCTGTGATTTCAAGTGGTTGCTGGAAGAATGATTGTAACTATTTCCCAAAATACAATCTATTATTCCCTTTTCTATGTGTTTCATACCAAACTTGTATTTGTAATGAATGTTCTAGTTCTCTTAAATATGCAAGTCATCACCTGGAAAACTGAATGCCATAAATCCATACCATCTCATAAAGTAACATTTTGGTTTATGTTCAGTTATTAGTTGTAAGGGATTCTGGTTCTCTTGCTGTCTGATAATCAAATTTGCACCATAGGCAAAAAAAAAAAAAAAAAGAATAAAATGGCAACAAACCAGCCCCACATTTAATACGGAAACACTCCTGTACCATGCTTTGCATCTGGGCATGAAGATAAGAATTCAGAAATGAGGTTTCTTTACCACTGCATGGAAATGATAGAGGACAGGGCGTGGTTTCAATTTTTAATACTTGTCTTCAGAAAGTTTTAGGTAGTGCCCCACATGACAGTGGTGTGTAACTGTCCAAATATTACTTCATAGGGTACCTATTTGCAGCTCTAGTTACTAGAGGTATGACTACCAAGTAAGCTTTGCAGCAGCTGTGGTTCCTCACTCAGAAAAACCCTTAAATCATGTGACATTTAAAAAAAAAAACAGATACTAAAAGCAACCCTTCAAAATGTGCATATTCTTTCTTATGCTGTATTTGCTCAAGTGAGAAAAGAGCAGTAGATGAAGACTAGTACTAATCAATCATCATTTTCATACTGTACTGATGTGCTGTCTTAGTGTTTAACTTCTTTCGGGTTATTATTTATTTCTGTTGTCGGTCACATTTCCTTTAGTTGATGAATTTGTGAAACTAATTATTGTTTCACTTACCCCCCAAATGACTTGATGCATCTGACATAGTTATTGCTGCTGGATTAAGTTGATTATAATATGATGCATTAAAAGCACTTTCTAGTGCTGGTTGTTTATGCAGCAGGAAGAGGAAACCGAACTTCTTAAAACTTCCTGGGAACTAGGAATCTCTCTTCTGCTACTGATATCTTTCCTTTGAGTACAATTTACTCTGAAAAATCTGTGTGATTCTTGTGTGAAAAAATAACTTTTTCCACTCAGATACTTTTTATTTTGTAGGATAGAGCTTTTTACTACCATTGTAGGATAGAGCTTTTTATTTCCTTGGATGATTTCTGTTTCAGAGCTGTCAGAAAATGTGGTTCAGAAATGCAACACACCAGATTTCTTCCCCAGTTGCCAGCTGTGAAATAACATGTTCTCTTTTAAACACTGAGCATCTACTATCATTTCTAAGTTGATTGTGCTACTACATTTGTCAGGCAGGGCAGAGTTCCTGCCTTTGGAAATATTTGGTCAGGTCACATGTAAATAGAGCATAATTAGCAAACAATACATTGTTTACATAATATGCAATACTGTGAGATACATACATTGATACATATCATGCAATACTACAGTATATCCTTTCCTCTTAAAATACAAGTTTGTACTTTTATCATCCAACAATTATTCAGGAAAAACAAGAAGAAAATGAGCTGCGTGCCCTCCCACCCCCCTCTTCTGCACAGTTGGCTGCCCTGAGTTTTACACTCATTGAGGCAGCAAATGAACAAGGCATATCAGATGATGACTTCAGAATTCGTCAAGAAATTGTAAACGAGATGGAGAAAATTATTCAACAGCCCTTACCAGGTATCCATAGCATCCTCCATTTTCTCTACTTGAAAATCGTTTTTTTTATTTATGGAGAATTAATACATTTGAGGTTAAAGTATCTTTGTATTACAATAATTAATATATACGGGCATTTTAATACTGGCAGTTGATTTAAAAGCAGGTAACAGTTCTACAAAAAGAGAAAAATATGATTGTCCTTATCTGTGCTTCTTTCTTTGTGTGTTTATTGGAGCTGTTGGTCCTCTTTGAAGTGGTAATTTCTGATGGAGACTGGAAGTATCCAGAGCACCAAATATTTCCTATCTTGTTATGATTAAAGCTGCAGCCACTGAGGATCTCCTTTAGGCTCCAGTCCTACAAACCCTTCCACCTGTACCTAACCTAGCAGTACTGAGTGTCTGTGGCTTTTAAAGCAGAGAGATTTATTTTTCAAGTGTACTTAGCTACACTTGCGTAAGTGTCACGGGGAGGGGGTAGGAAGGAGAATATGAGAAGATGTTTGAAGTAGAAGAAAAAAAGAATCCTACCAGTCCTTCAAATGTTTTTTATGTCTTTAGGGGCAAGTAAAAGTTGCATGACCCAATTTTCTTTAAAGCATAGATTTAGGAAAAAGAGTGTTAGGCCTCAGTGGTTTTTGTAGCCGTAGGGGGCGTTTAGAGTATTTAATTGTGATTTGAAATATCTATGGATATTAATAATCAAATATTTGTTAAAACAAGTTATTTAGATCAGCAAATGTTATTGTTTAACAAGTATTTATTCTCACGTATATTTATAACTAGTGGGTATTAAATGAAGAAATTACCTTAAGTAGGTCAAAACATTACATTCACCTAATATAAATACCATACCTTCTCTTTACAAGGGCTTTAGGTTGATAGAAGTGCAAAAAGTAGCCTGGGTAGGTATAATGCTTAGTCACACGTATTGCTTTGGTGGATCATTGAAGTTCAGTGGGTTTATAAAGTGTCTAGAAATGGTCTAGGTAAATTTGCAGAATCATAGAATCACCAAGGTTGGAAAAGACCTCTAAGATCATCTGTTCCGACCGTCCACCTACCACCACCATTTCCCCACTAAACCGTGCCCCTTAGTACAACATCCAAACATTTCTTGAACACCTCCAGGGACAGAGGCTCAACCACCTCCGTGGGCAGCCCATTCCAGTGCCTGGCCACTCTTGCAAAGAAATATTTTCTAGTATCCAACCTGAACCTCCCCTGGCACAACTTGAGGCCATTCCCTCTTGTCCTATCACTAGTTATGCAGGAGAGGAGGCTAGCCCCCACCATGCCACAAACTCCTTTCAGGTAGTGGTAGAGAGCTAGAAGGTCTCCCCTGAGCCTGCTCTTCTCCAGACAGTCCCAGTTGTTCTTTTTCTTTCTCAGATGTGCAGTATGTTACTTTACTAGAACATGTAAAACATTCAAGTCTAACAAAGTATTAAAGTCACTGACAGAAAAAGTTTTCACATACTTTATTTCATCCGTGTTAAAACCGGGTTGATTTTGACTGTCCCTTTGTTTTAGAAATGTCTTATTTTTTTCCCCTTTGATCTGCAGAAGTGCCGTATTGAGAATGATATTCTTTTGTTTCTTTGTTTGCTGTAGGATTATGGGTTTTAGGAGCTGCAAATGTAAACGTTTAAGCTGTAAGGTGTGCTTAAATATAAGATGCTATATAGAAGTTAGGCTTGCAGAGTGCAACTGTGCTTATCTGTTTACTTTGTGATACAGTGCCACGCGTGGCTCCCAGTGCAAACTGACAAAGTGTTGAGTTTTCCGCTGATAGTATGTTAACAAAAGAGAAAGTGAAGGAAGTGGTTACTGTTCTTGTTAATACTCATGAAAATTACTGTACTGATGTCATTCACCTGCCTGAATTGGTTAGAGTGATGAGCTGATGTGGAGCATTCTGTCTGTAGCAGTAAGTGGCAATTTGTAATTCCCCCTTTCAAAGCCTATTACATTTTAGTGAGTCTGTTTTCAAAAGTTGTAAACTAGGAGGAAGTTCACTTTATGCATCGTGTAGTAAACATGGGCTGTTCTGGCATGGTTTGAAACTTTGTATGAGTAAGGTTTATTTTCTCACAAGAATTATTTTTGATGGTTCTGTTTGAAAGTATTTGATCAGAATGCTAGACAGTGCAAGAAAATGCAGGAAAAATCCTCTTCACTGTGAGACTGTTTAAACACTGGAACAGGTTGTAAAGTCTCAGTTGCTGGAGATATTCAGTACCCAGCTGGACACAGTCCTGGGCATTCTGCGCAAGGTGACCCTGTTTGAACAGGGGATTGAACTGAAGAATCACCAGAGATCCCTTCCAACCTCAACCATTCTGCATTTCTGTAACTAAGATCCCTCCTTGCTGCCCCAAATGATTAATAATTTGGAAAGAGTTGAGAATAGTCTCAATTTGCAGCTGACATGTGTACATCAGAGCCTTAATATATGCTGCAGGAAAGTTTTAGCCTACATAAATTGCTGCATGGAGTGAGATAAATTACTGCTCATGGAGTGGAATGATGTATCTCATGATATCATTACTAATTAACTTAGACTAGATGTGTTTTACATCCTTGCAGGTAAGGAACTGTATTAACTGCAAAAGCCCTATTAAATGGGTACTCTACTTTGTGGCTTGAGTTATATTGAAGTTGTTTTATACGCATGGTTAATAATGAATTGTGCGTAAGACCTTGCAGATGTCACCTACAGAGATTGTAGTACATATTAAAAAAAATTTGACAAAAGTGTATGTGACAATAAAATACTCTATAGTTGGCTAATTGCTCCTGTAAAATCAAGTTATTAACGACAAAAAGTGTTAATTAAAATCCTGCAATGGGATGGTAACGCTTATTATTACTTTATAGTTTTATTAAAATCAAACAAAACTAAACTTGCAGGTTGCGTTACGAGTGTTCAAAAGTAGCTTGAAAAATTTTGGATTCTTGGTGGTGGTACAGTTTGAATTACTAGTTTTCCTGTGATGCTGTGTTGTAGAAGTGGCTAAACATCACATGTGTGATAAAGTTGTTCAATATTTATTGATCTGGGAGTATCACTTGGGAGTTAAGTATCTAAACTAAAGTAAGGTACTTGTCGCCTTTAAAGAATATTTTCTTGTTAGCTGATAATTATAAATAATTATGTTTCTCTCTCTTCCAGACTGTTCACTGAGGATGTATGGCTCCTGCTTAACTCGATTTGCTTTTAAAACCAGTGATATTAACATTGATATAAAATTCCCCCCTAAGGTGAGTAGATTCTATCTCAATTTAACTTAAAGTGTTTATGTGAAGTATATAATCTTTGATCTAGTGTCATATGTGCTATGAATCAAGTGGATAAAGTTTTCCTTATTTAGTAGATAACTTAAATTCTGTTTTTTGCACTACTTATGCTACCCTTTTTAAAATTTATTGAGGAAGCACTGAGACAGTATGAAAATAGTTGGCTCCAGGTGGGTGGGCTTTTGTGTGCTCAGGATTCAGATGGCAGAATCTCACAGGTCTTCATCTTCCAGCCCTTTTTGTTTTTTTTTAAAAAGATTTACCTAACAGTGACAACTTTCCTTTCACATTTTAGTCAATTACAAGTAGGTCTCATATTCCAAGTCACAATTTACTGTGGTACGAAATTCCTACAGAGTGGTATAACTTGGCTTTAAATGTTGAAAATGTTCCTTTGTGTTTAGTACGTGATTTTTTTGACCTGTGCTACTGTGGAATTCAAGATACCTGTTTTGGGTGCATATTTACATGTTACATTTTTAAGTGATACTGCAGTTAAGAAGAAAAATGAGGTCTTTTTCTAACAAGCAAGCTTGGAGTGTATCGTATCACTTCACAGAAGCTCAAAAATTGTGCTAATTTTTAGTTTTCTTTGAATAATTAGCAGCTTATCTTTGAAACACCACTTCAGTAATTATAGCTGATTTCTGAGGAGGAAACATTTTAAAATGTTAATCTTTAAAAACCCTTGGGAAAGAAAGTTCTGGCATCCAAATCTTTGTCGTGGTGCATTTCTATTGGCATACTTTGACATTGGAATTGTTGAATATACAGTGTATAAAACATTGTCACAGCACACCTTAAGTAATTTGACATGAGATGTAAAGTAAAATCATTTAGTCTGGATAATCTAAGCTGTTCAAATTTTGTCATTTTAGATGAGTCAACCAGATGTTCTGATACAGGTTCTTGAAATCTTGAAGAGCAGTGGTGAGTCTTAGTTGCATCTCATTTCTATTTAATTAAAAATCCAATTGCTGTTCACTTGTTTTTATGCTTAGTTTTTCAGTAAACTTAATAATTTTAAAGTTCTCTGAGTTATTTTTTGAGTGCCAGTGATTGTACAGAGGGAGAATGGCCACTCAGGTAGACCAGCCTTTTCAGATTGTCAGAATTAATGGTGATTCTTTTTGACCCGATATCTCAGATAATTTCATTTAGTAGGGGAAATTCCAAGCAGTAAACTTAGCGAACACTTTCCACTTCCATATGAACATCAGTGGGAAGTGTTGCAAAACTTCTGAAACTTGTAGCCTCCTTGTTCTCTGGGGAACTCATCTAACCTGTAATACACGTGCTGAACCAGAGGACAGAAGTAGCATTGCGTTTTTGATCCTTCAGACAATTTTTGATCCATCAGCTCCGCAGGCGGTTCGCAAACTAGCCCCATTTGTTCCAAATTCTACCTTGTGTCTTTCAAATCATATAAAGATGAAAGAGGTTCTAAAAAAAAAAAACCAAAAAATGCCAGCTGAGTTTCCCAGTAGGGGCTTTTCTTCTTTTTTTTCCGACTGTGTTACACTTGTTGTGAGAAGCAAAAGTAACCAGAATATACAACTTAGTGATTACAAATACAGCACTTGTTTTTTCGTAAATGCCTGGTATAATCAAGACAGCTGGGAAAATTCTGAAAGACCCATTTATATATGTGACGTTTTTTCTCCTTGCTTAGCTGTCTACTCGGACGTGGAGTCAGATTTCCATGCCAAAGTTCCTGTTGTCTTTTGCAAAGACATTAAAAGGTACATGCCATTGAAAAAGATGTTTAATGAGATACTCATTTCTATTACGCTTCTTTATAGCAGCTTCTGGCATGCGTTCTTGACAAGAAGTATTAGCTAACATTCATGTCAAAGGGAAAATCCTCATACTGAAAATAAAACATAGAAAGAAATCTTGGTTTAGTTCTTTTGCTTGAACCAGAGGAGATGCACATAGCTTATTGGTTGTAGGACTCTGAAAATAGCAGTTTCACTTGCAGTTAAGTAAAGGAAACACGGAGTGGTTCTCAGTCTATACTTAAATTTTCTGCCAGCAGTTTAATCCAAGTGTTTAAGAACATTTTGTAAGATTCACATTGCCGGTAAGGAAACATCAACTGGCAGTTTCAGTAAATTCCTAATAAGTAGCAACCTCCAAAATGAAATGTCTTTGCTATACGATGTCTACATTGTTTTGACTGACTAAAAGTATATAACTGAAACTCTGGGGGAAGCAAATATAGAAAGGATGGGCATATGTTTTTCTCATGCCTTGTAAGTACAAAGAGAATAGAAATAACTATTTTGAGAAGCAAAAACAAAAAATGTTTAGACAAGCTGTTTTGTGGGCTTACCAACTCTTATATGAAAGCAGACCTGTTCTTTTTTATTCAGTATGTGAAAGATATACATGGAGCTTGTTAGTTGTGTAAGATTGCACAATTGAGAAAAGGGAGAACTTAGAACAAATTCTTTTGTATTTTTAGCTGTACTGAACTTCAGTAAGTTCCAGATTCAACAGATCAGTTAATAATAAAGAAAACTGCATTATATTCTGTTGCTTTTGTTTAAAAGATCAGGTTCTTTTATAGGGAGAATGCATGTTTTTAGTATGGTGGAAATGATTTCACTGTCTCACACCTCCAAGCATTGTTTCTGTACTTGAGGAAAAGATATATGATTTTTTCCTGTCTTACATTTGTAATTACAGTGGTTTGACATGTAAAGTAAGTGCTAGAAATGATGTGGCTTGCCTTACAACTGACCTGCTGGCTGCACTTGGGAAACTGGAGCCTGTCCTCATTCCTTTGGTTTTGGCTTTCCGCTACTGGGCTAAAGTAAGTGTATAAATACCGAGGATATTTAAATATGTTTATTTCCTCTTCTTAACTACTGTGTACAGTGTGATATATGCTATACCATGAATATAGTTGTAGAAAAGAACTTGATGCTACTAGTTCACCTTGAATGAGACGGAAGATTTTGGTGTGGAAACTATATGTTTTTGGAGTTTCCACTATTCTGGTAGCAAGGTATTATACTCGTTTCTTAAGTTAATTGTTCCTTGAAAACCAGCTCAACTGAGCAAACAGGTCTTGCAAACTCCCTACTGTTGAGATAGCACTGAAAAAATTTGCATTTACTTTAAAAAGATTCTGTTGCCATATCCTGCTGTACTTCATGTAGATATCAGTGGTGATCACAGGAATCAAGTTAAAATGTTCACAGCTAGCGTTTAACTGTCAGGTAATTGAACACTGAAATTGCTGTCAGATCATATTTAGGATGTCTTGGCTTCATCAAAAAGTTAGGTTTTGGTGCTGTTGTTGTATTATTTAGCAGGGTGCTTTTATAAAAATACCTGTTTTACAACATATAGAGAAGCAGCTGTAGAAACTGCAGAGAACTGTGTGAAGTCTGACACATGTTACATCTCTCATGAGTTCTCATGGGAGAGATCGATATCAGATTACAACCAGATGAGTGGAATCTCCATACATGAGATACCACACAATAACAAATACCTGACAGATAACAAAGTAAATACGTCCCACAGTCACAAAATGTGAAGATTTGAAGAGAATAAGAGAAAATAAAATAGTATAACTAGGACACTTATTCACTATTTCAATAAAAAACTCATTCAGTAATTCACTAAGGTGAATTATTGTAATTTGTATTTTCTCTGTACATGGCATGACTGACGTGTGCTTTTAAACATGTGTAATACTACAAGAAAATAGGTGTGTTGTATAATGATCTGAATCACAGATGAGCAGTAGATGACTGAGAATTGCTTATATTACTTTGCCATTTCCTGTCTGCGTTTATAAAGCAAAATGCAGTACACTGTTTGCTGCAGTTTTTGAGATAAAGGGTTTTGTGTTTCACTTTAACTCGCATTACTTCTTAAATATTTATCCCTTTATGATATATTTTAAATTAAAATGCTGATGTTGTATCAGAAGATTAATGATGTGTTCTGTTGCAGCTCTGCCACATTGACTGTCAGGCTGAAGGTGGGATTCCCTCATACTCCTTTGCCTTAATGGTGATATTTTTTCTTCAGCAAAGAAAACCACCTATTTTACCCTCTTATTTGGGCAATTGGGTAAGTGTTTTGATAATACAGGAACCCTACTATTAAATTGTTAAGGTTATTTCAGTATTCTAAAAGATCATAATATGCTCAGAATTTGTTTGCCTTAGAAATTTCTAAGTAGAACACATGGGTATCAATTCCTCATGCAGCTGATGACAGCTGCTGTGCCCTTTGCAATTGTACCACGCTGTATTTTGGAGGAAGGAGAAATACATTCTTCTTTAATTTAATTATCTGTCATCAGTTATTCTTGAGAGGGATAAATAGTTGTCCTTGTTACTTTTGTTGAAATCTTTGTCTGTATTACATGCAGTCTTTGTTCAGAGCTACTCTAACTGTTGTTAGATTGAAGGCTTTGATTCAAAGAAGCCAGATGACCACCAACTGAAAGGTATAGAAGAAGAAGAGTTTGTACGGTGGGAGTACAAACCATCAACAAATGGTTCAGCAAAAAGCTCAGTTGGAGCAGAAGGTAAAACTAAAGTTGAACAGCAAAAAGGTGGCGGTAAGAAAGTAACAAGCTCAGAAGTGGACAACCAAAGTAATGCGAAGGAGAAACACGGCAATGTAAGTCAGCAGTTTTATTTCATTGAAATTCATATCCTGTGTCTTAGCCCTGTTTTGGATCTTTAAACATTAATATTGGATGCAACCACAAAAAAATAAGAATTTGCATATCTTATAGCATCTGAGCAGTCTTATCTATTTCAGTCTCTCCTAGCATTCAAAACCCCTCACCAAGTTTCACTGGGGCAACTGTGGTTAGAACTGTTGAAGTTTTACACACTGGAATTTGCGTTGGAGGAATATGTCATCAGCATACGGGTACAAGAACTCCTAACCAGAGAGAACAAGAACTGGCCTAAAAGGCGAATAGCCATTGAAGGTGGGATGATAACTTTTTCTCGTTCTGTAGTCACGTGCGTTATTATCTTTTATTTACCCTGTACTTACAGGTCTATCACAACATGTCTAGACAACAAACTAAATAATATTAGAAGGAGTAGTAATTGAAGGGGAAAGTAAATTATTCTTGTGGTATATTTTGTCTGCTGTTTCAACTGTTTGAAGACCAATTTTCTGTATAGCACTACTTTTTCTGGTCCTTGAAAAACAGAGTGCAGATTTGTCTCACTGTTTCTTACCATTCTGTTCTTATCTTCATGTCTTTCATTTATTTCGGAAAACCATTATTTTTGTAAAACAGTTTTTTTTTTTCCTTTTTGATAATACTGGTGTTTATGAATTTTCAGCACATCTATCTGCATTTCCAAAACCACGTGTTGAGTGTTAACAGCTGTCAGCTTATTTCCTCTGACATTAATGCAGGCTGAGTAGAGAGGTTAGCTCTGATCCTGGTGAACTGGAACAAACCCACTAAAGTAAACCCCCACCTCTTTCCCCGTTGACAGTATTTCCATGCTGTGAAAGTGAATAACATGTCATAGACTGCTTCGTGGCCTGAATAACCTCCGTAAGGGAAGTGCTTTTATGGGAAGAAGATCATTTGAACTGTGTGATATGTAACCTGAGTTATGTGTGTTGGGGAGAGAAATGCAAAGAAAGGAAATTGTTCTGTCTGTTGCTTCTTTATAGCTGGAAGTCTATATCTTTACTATCTTCATTTTTGTTCCTCAGCTAAGAAAAGTGTGTAAATGAGATCTAAGAGGGAAAGTAACAGAGCATTGCATAGCATTCTGAATTGGCCTTAAGAATAGGCGAACTGGGGGGTTGAGGAAGGCTAAGAAACCACTTTAGGTTATATTTTTGTAAAAGCATAAGTAAAGAGTTTTGGAGATCTGCTGATAAATTAGATTTTCTGAAACACGCATCAGGCAATAGAGGGAATAAGGAGAAATAGGTCAAGGAGAATCACAGTGGCAAGGAGTGAGTTACTAAAGGAATATTGAAGGACCAGTCAGTAAGTCAGTCAGTACAAACAGGAAAAAAAGCAGAGGATTGCTGAGGCACATGTTGAGTAGATCACTCCTGTGGCTTTCTCCCAATTCTTTACTTCAGTCAATTTTAATGAGAAAGTTTTAAAACTAGGCTAGTATATAGTCATCATGTGAGAAACTAAAACCTGCAAGATGAAGGGACAAATTCTTGAGAAAGAAACAGGAAGCTATTTTCAAAAAGATGCTGCATTCTGGTGTTGATGTCTGCTACTATTCGGTGGTTTTGTTGTTTGTTTGTTTTTGTTGTTGTTTTGTTTTGTTTCTGATGTTAAACTTGTAACTGAAATTATGAAGTGAGTAACAGAATCTCAGTTTGATACTATCTTCACAGGCTAACTTACAATAACTATGCAGTGCTCATTTATTTGGAAAAAAGTATTTGCTCTAGAAATTGCTAGTAAGGACTAAGAATGAAACCTGGTGAGACTGGCTCACATAATTCTTATAACCGTAATGCTAGGACAATTCTCGTAGAGAAATTAATTTTTTAAGTGAAATTGAAATCCTTCTTTCACGAAGAAAAAAAGTGCAGGCGGGATTACAAAGGCACAAAATAAATGTACATTTATTTTCATTTCTAGTTTAGAAATTGACCATAATATAGTGAATATTATGTTATTATATTCAATATATTCGTTATATAATGGTGTAATGTACTGGTGGTGGTGGTGTTTATTTGTTTTTATAAAATAACACTGTTTAGGATAGCATATGATTGCTGGCCATTCATGGCCACGCGTGTTGTTTTACATGGGGGAAATCCAGAAAGTGTTCTGGGCTCTACATTGTCTCCAAATACAGTTCTGGATTTTATTATAAGAATCACTAATTTTTAACTGCTGTATCATAACTTAGGTATTTCAACTACTTTAGTCTGGAATAGCTATTTAAAATCGAGCAGTTAAATATTAATAATGAAATTGTAATTTTTCTTCCTAGATCCCTTTGCACTAAAGAGGAATGTTGCACGAAGTCTAAATAGCCAGATGGTATTTGAGTACATCCTGGAGCGATTTAGGACAGCGTATAAATATTTTGCATGTCCACAAAGTAAAGATGGGATTAAATCCAAGCCAGATACTAGAAAGAAAGAGAAAGGGAAAATTAATAACAAGAAATCTGCAAGATCTGAAGAATCTGTAACCAACTGTTGCCTTCCACAAGGGGATAAAATTGTAGATAAACAAAATATAGGAAGTGGATGTAACATAACAGAGAATGAACTTGAATGTAATGAAATGGAAGAATCTGCAGCCAAAAGATACACTTTGAAGAACAGAGGCTCTTTGCTACTTTCAACTTTGGACGCTAGTAATGATGAAGACAAAGAAGAAGCATTATCCCTTATTTCTAATGAATGCTGTGAATTAAAGCAAAAATCACTTAGAGATGATCTAGAAATTTCGGAAGTTTGTCTAACTGAAGGTGAGCTGAGCCACCATTGTAACTGCAGTGAGCATCAGTCCTATGACACAAATTCTAGTAGTGAATTTTCTGATGCTGAAAGTAGACAGAATTTGGTAACGGAGTCTTCTCAGAACAAGTGCACTGGCACACCAGCTACCTCGCACAACTGCAAAGCAATGGTGGAAGCTCATGATCTCAAAGATGAAGGCAGACTCTCTACAGAAGAAATGCATTATGTGTTTGATAAGTTTATTTTGACTTCAGGAAAGGTAAGTGGTGTATTTAAGCAGTGCTTGTCATGTATCAGTGGGCTGTTACATTCAAGTAACTAAAATTAAGAGTGGGTGGGCAACAAGATTGTCCACTTACTGTTCCAGTCTCTGTTATGAATGGTAGCTCTAGTATTGTTGGAGTACCTCTTACTCAGGTCTGAAAAATGCTGAGAACATCTGCCATTTGGACTAGACAGGCTGGTGTCCCCATCTTACGCAAAGCTTTCTGATTTTTCACCTCTTCTACCTTATTGTAGAATTTCTAGGTGCTTATGTTCTTTGTAGAGACTGTGTAACTGTTCAGATATTAAATATTCTTGGCTGTATAAATTAAATTGAATTGTGGGGTCTGTTGAACAATCTTAGAAGTAAAATTATACTTATGCACTTTATTCTTTTTATTTTGAAAGCCTCCAACTATAGTATGCAGCATCTGCAAACGGGATGGACATTCCAAAAATGACTGCCCAGAGGATTTTAAGAAAATTGATCTTAAACCACTACCACCAATGACGGACCGATTTCGGGAAATACTTGATATAGTGTGTAAGAGATGTTTTGGTAAGTTGGGGAAGCATTTGTACTTTGCTATAAACTGTGATCTGTAATCTGGAGGAAAAAAAAAAAAAAAAGGAAGGGTTAAACTACTTACTCCGGTAGATTCATTAGGAAGGTGTTCTTCTAGGTACCTTAGGCTACAAATTGACCAGTATTTTTATTCTCATATAAGCCATGGTTGTGTTATCACGTTCTCATTTTGAGGAACTAGTACCGTAGAAGCATTTTATTAGGTCAATAAGAAGTTGCCAGTGTCCTCAGAAATTAGGCTCTGGACAAAACTAGTTTTTGTGTTTGTCAATTTCTGTCACTTTTGAGGAAAAGCTTCTTTTGGGTGCCTGTGTATGAGTAATTCCAGAAAAATCAGATATCTGAAATAAAATCCTAGCAACTCTAATAACAACATAAAAAGAAATAAAAACCTTTTAATTGATATTCAAGGAAAGGAAATCTTTTGTTTAAATAAAATTTTTTAAATAATTTTTTAATTTTTTTTAAATAAAAATTAATTTTTTTTAAAATTTTAAATAAAAATTTTAAAAAGTAAAGAAAGATATATCCAATCTGATACTTGTAATTAGCTGAAAAAGAATTTTTGTCATGTCTAACTGTTTTAACTTGTTTTTACTTAGATGAGTTATCTCCTCCTTTATCTGAGCAACAAAACAGAGAACAAATTCTGGCAAGTTTGGAAAGATTTATTCGTAAAGAGTATAATGGTATGTATATAGCAGAAGGTTGTGATTCTTGATAATACTTCTTCACCAAAGTTCTCCAGAACCTGATGAATTAATTTGTATCATTAATGCTCATTTTCCTTGTTAAAGCAGTGGCATCTCTTTTTCCTCTGTATGTAAACCTGTTTTGTATGTTTTTAAACTTAACAACTGCCCTGTGCTATTCCATGGGAAAGTCCCGTTATTGTCGAAAAAGCATCAAGAGGGATAATGCAGATAGTTCTTTTACAGTCGTGACAAAAAAAAGAAAAAAAAAAAATGGGCCCTGGCCAGCTGGGTTTAGGATTTTCTGGATTGTGATCCAAGTACTCATGTTGCCTGGTCACCAGTGTTTGAGTTTTGTGTCTTAACATCCCTTTTTTAACATAGGAAAAAGTATCTTATTACAGCAATGGCAGTCAAGGCACAGAGATGAGAAGTGACTTTTTGGAGAAGTTATAAAGCAGTGCTAGAGCACTGTTTTTCTTTCTGATTCAGTTCCTATAATTAGTGGAAATATTATGCTTCCTCCTTCATCAACAATGAAATTTTAGAAATGGTATTGTAAGTTCCTTCTAAAGCTCATTTTTATGTGCACCAGTGCATCTCAGTTAAGTGATATTCCATAGTAAAGATTTACTGTTAAACTGTAACAGAATTTTATTTTATTTTTGTTCTGCATTTTTGATCAGATAAAGCTAGACTTTGCTTGTTTGGCTCTTCAAAGAATGGATTTGGATTTCGGGACAGTGATCTGGATATCTGCATGACGTTGGAGGGCCATGAAAATGCAGAGGTAAGAGTTCTGAAGTTGATAAAATCTACTATTTTAAATTCAAGAATTATTGAGATGCAGTTAGGGTTTCTGTACACAGAGCAGGTGAGATTTTGCTTGTAGCACCCAGACTTGTACTCTACACACTTCAAGCAAGATATAATTTATTTTAGTTCTTACACCCTATAGGTGTACACTTAGTGCATTGTGAAAGTACACATAGAGAATATGAATCACCATTTTACATAAATTCATGTGTTAGTTTATGGACTATGGTTTTTTGTGTTTTTCCTATACGAAATGTATGTTTGATGGTAAATGTGCTTGTTGAGCACATTTAAACTCGTGTTTAAACATCTTAAGCTGTGACATTTATTTTTCCTAGAAATTGAACTGTAAAGAAATAATAGAAGGTTTGGCAAAAGTTCTTAAGAAGCATCCAGGTAAGTGTTTAAAAGTACTGCTTGTTTTATATTTACATTTAACATATATGTAGTTAATAGAAATGTTTTATGTACTAAAGTGTTGCCTCTCCAGGTCTGAGAAACATCTTGCCTATAACAACAGCCAAAGTGCCTATAGTAAAATTTGAGCACAGAAGAAGTGGCTTAGAAGGAGATATCAGTTTATACAATACACTGGTAAGTATGTGTTTGACTGAGTTCAAAAAAGGCTTTTTAATTTGTTGTAACTCATTCAAGTAATCATTTGAGGAAATAATTCTGAGACCAGAATTAAAATGCTTGTGTATTCCTTTTTTTTTCCTCTATTATTTAAATAATGACTTTACCCTAAGCCCAGCCCAAGTAGCTGTATAACATGATGGCACAGCAGCAGCATGGTATACAGAACATCTTTGTGAATGCTCCTGAATTCATCTGTCCCGATTTCATATTTCAGCTAGATTTGTGAAGGAAATGTTGTATGACTGTTATGGAATAGCTGTGTGGGTTTTTTGTCCTCCAATTGTATTATGCATTTCCTGTACTTAAACTGCAGACTGTACTATAATAAACCACAAATTACATTCAGACACTTGTTCAATTTTTTTCAGGCCCAGCATAATACAAGAATGCTGGCTACATATGCAGCTATTGATCCTAGAGTGCAGTATCTGGGTTATACAATGAAAGTTTTTGCAAAGGTAATATGAAAATAAAGTATTTGTTTGTACAGCATAATGTTTTCTGATACAGCCACTGAGTTTACCGTTAGCTTAATGCCAACAGGAAAGGAGATAGCAGAATGCTATTAATATGAAGAAGCATTCTTTCTTAAGCTGACTGTGGTCCGTCTGATTGCGTGTGTCAGAATCATGTTCTAATCTCAAAATTTCTCTGTTTCCACTGCGATATTAAATACACTCCCCAAACACTTTAAAGGAAAACTTAGTGAAATGAGAGGAAATGCAACTGATGCAGAGAGTATATCATGCTACCAGATATTAGTATATTAAAATGTATCAAGTTAATATCTTTATCCCTGTATGGAATGGACTAGTCCTGGTGACTGTAAAATGAACTTGTAGTGATTTGTGTGCGTGGTTTTTTGTGTGTTTCTGTAGTGCAGAATATTGTCATGTCTTTTACATCCAAATTAAAAAAGCCATATGTTGAAAGTAATTTATCTTACATTTTCGTAGTATTACATACATTCTGAAACTGCTACTGCAAAGAACAATTTTCCAAACATGCTCTTGAAGGGATAGGTATGGACGTGACTTCAAAGTTAAACAAATGCTGTCTTGATGCAAAATGCTTCCTGCTATGTTTGCATTGGCACAAACCAGGAACAGCTGTCACTGCTGCTGCTAATGTGAAAGGGATTAATTATACCTGTGTTTTTCTGACTCAGGAGGATAAAGATGTTTTGCTTTTTTGACACACGCTTGAAGTAAAAGGTAGCTATGGAAGGGTTTGAATGTAATAAGATTTTTGTGCATACTAAGATAATTCACTGATGTTTGGTTTATGCTGTCCTGCGCAGGTTGGTCCATGGTTTAATTAGATGTCTATACGTATGCTAGCAAATGACAGGTATTGCCCAAGATGCCAGTATATTATGGAATATTTACCTATTAGTTATTTTTAAAAACAAAAGGAAAGCAGAAACAGTAAGGAATCACAGAAACAGCTGTAGTAACATGAGTTTAGGAAAAATTTAGTGTTGCGGAATTGAAGCCTCAGTGTCAGATGTTGAGTTTTGTTGGGTTTGGGGATTTTTCAATTCTGGCACACTGTAAATAAAAAAAAAATTTTTTTTGTTATTAGAAAGTTTTCTGGTTTTACGTTAGGCAAAAATTGATTCTGAGTTTTCCAGATGACACTTGATTTTGAAGGCATTTATTTTTCATACTTCATAAGCCAGTTTTTATTCATGAGATGACTGTGTTCTCTGTTAGTGGTGGGGTTATGTTTGCGCACTGACGTAGCTTTTAGTCTTGAGTAATACAATGTAAATTCAGTATTTTGTTTAAAATGTATTTTTTCAGCGCTGCGACATTGGTGATGCATCCCGTGGTAGTCTGTCTTCATATGCCTATATTCTTATGGTTTTGTACTTTCTACAACAGAGAAATCCACCAGTTATTCCAGTTCTTCAGGAGGTACGTTTACATGAAGAAAGAGGCTATGAAGTATTGCTGTGTAAATTCACATATGAGAAATCTGTGCATTTAGGGTCAGAAGGATGAGTGAAGCACAGAGCCCTTCCTTGTTAGCAGGTTCTTAACTCCCACTTGCTTTCAGTGGGTAAAACTTAAAAAAGAAAATTACAGCAAAATCAGGAATCTCTTGGACTTAAATTCTGCTATTATGTTTACTTTGAGATTTTGGCGTTGTGATACTTATAAGCTGAGCAGGATTTTTAGAAAAAAAAGGCCAATGGGATGGAGGAAAGGGAATTGTAATTGAGGCTGTGCCAGATGCTTGTAAGATGTAACTCAAGCTCTTCTATCAGTTATTGTAAGAAACATCTTTTAAGACTCAGCTTCTTATCTCTAAGGCAGAATTTATTTTTCAATTTGATAAGAAGGTGTGGGAGAATAACCATTGATTTTGGTACAACTTTAAAGATATTGTTTTACATGTGCCGGGAAACTTTATTGAGACTATAATGTTCTGTACTCTCTTTGCGTGGGCTGGGGGAATATAGTTGGTTAGCTGTCTGCCTCTCCCTGGATATACTTTGTAACTGTAAAATGCTTTTGAAGATCACCCCTTGTGTTAATGCATGAGGAAAATTGGCTTTAATGCGTCAGCTGAGACTCTGACTTTCTTGGTGATATTTTAGTAGCGGCTGGGAGTTGTTATTCTATTGCTATCCCTGAGAGTACATTTAAATAAAAATGGAATTTCCCCTTTGACTTTGCTTAAGTCGAAATGTAATAAAGATCTCATAAAGTCTCCTTAGAGATTCTGTGGGCAAAGAGGGATGTTGGAATCTCAATGACGTAATTCAGTCATGTTTTCTTAGTTGTAAGGAATAAGTAAAAATAAAATATCCAACTACTTTGCGAGAGGCATAGCAGTAATGCAAAATGACTTTCAAGCATTTTACCAATGGAAATTCTGCCTATATATCAAATAGTAGCTAAAATGAAAAGATTTCTAATTCTTTGCTATTCATAACAACTGCAGATGTTTTTATGGTGACTTGTAAATTATAGTGGTAACTATGTCTCTCTGTTTTGGCAGATATTTGATGGGAAACAGATTCCACAGAGAATGGTAGATGGATGGAATGCCTTTTTCTTTGATGACATGGAAGAACTGGTAATATTCTAATTCCAGAAGAGGGCTCATTTTTATGAGAAAGTGATTTGTTTGTATCAGTGTAGTACAAAAAGAGAACTTCCATACCTGAATGATTACAACTTCACACTTTAATCCTGTTTTACTGAAATGAGTGTCTACTTCTTTATATAAATGTAGAAAATATATACATAAAGATAAATAATGAAGGTGGCCTTGAATTGTGCTAATGTTAGCTAGTGCTTTCTAGTTAAACTGTACGATGACCAAGTGCAAGTATCCATAGTAGGGAAACTTAGAATTAGAGAGGTAATTCAGGAGGAGGAAAAGTGCTTCAGTACCTAGTATGATATTAATTATCTTCAATTGCGTGTAGAAGAAGCGTCTGCCTTCTCTTGGAAAGAACACTGAATCGCTTGGAGAACTCTGGCTGGGGTTGTTGCGATTTTACACTGAAGAATTTGACTTCAAGGAATATGTGATCAGCATCCGACAGAAGAAGCTGTTAACAACATTTGAGAAACAGTGGACATCAAAATGTATCGCTATCGAAGGTACTTAGGTGTTGAGTTTTGCTTCCGTTAGTGAAAGACTGATGACTGCTGTTGCTTCAGGATCTGTTCTCGTAGTTGCACAGGATCTCTGTGTGAGCAAACTACCATGTTTAAAAATCCCATTGTTTGCAAGCCCTATGGCTTACAAAGTGAGATTAAACTCCCAACTTTTAATATACCTCTGTAAAGTTCTGTTACTTTATTATAGTTTGTCCTGTTTTTGCAGTCATGAGCATCACTTTGCTATCTACTCTGTGAGTACATTTGAAATGGAATTCTCTATTAAAATTCATGTTGCAGCATGTTTTTTCCAACTTCGACTTGTTTTTTTCCCCCTTCTTTACACAGATCCTTTTGACTTGAATCATAATCTTGGTGCTGGAGTCTCTAGGAAAAGTAAGCTGTCAATGTCTACTAATGATTAATGTTCACCGTTTTCTGAAGTGTTGTGCCTTTTCTGTTGTTTTCTGATAATTTTGTCTTTCTTCATTAGTGACCAATTTCATAATGAAGGCATTTATCAATGGGAGGAAATTATTTGGCACCCCATTCTACCCAACTGTTGGAAGAGAAGCTGTAAGTTTTCACAATTTAGTATGTTTTTTAACCTTTTCTCTGTCTACTGAAGTGATGCATCCAAAGCAAAACTCTTATTTGTATTTACTAGTTTGTTATGTGTAATTTATGTAATTGCGTATCTTCACAAAATATACAGCTTAGTATTTGGCTTCTGTGGTACAAAATGCACAGGTATAGCTGGGAGAATGATGAGTGTGGTTGAGAGTTTTGGGTAAGGTAAGCTTATTGTGGTTTTTGGTTTTGTTTTTATAAAACTTTTCAAAGTATTGCTGAAAACTGCAAAATCAGCTGTAAAACCCAGGAGCACCTGCAGGAGCTTTTGTAGCTATTTGTGTAGTAAAGAAAACAGGTTTGCAAGACATTACAAGTGTGTGATTCTACTTATTTTTCTAGCGAGTGGGAAAATAAAGGGTTGTCCCTTAAGGAGGATGATGAAGTTTTTGATAACAGCTGACCTTCAGAATGTGTGCTGTGAGTCTCTGTCAGGAGCATGTTCTTATGACATGCTATAAAAAAACTTGATCCTCCCTGTTCCAGAGTCCAGTCATCTATGCGTAATAGAGAACTGTTTTTGTATGCAAGCAAATCAGCTGGAATGAACATTACTAACACCTGCTTATTAAGGTGCTTTCTAACACAATTTAGGACTGCTGTCACACGTGGCAGTGAATAGGGTTTTTTGTTCCTAAGTGATTTTTAAAATTGAATCCATTTTTTAAAATATATTTCTGGAAAACCCTTTAGAATGTGAGCTGGCATCTTAGATAGGCAGGAAGGCTGGTTTGTTATTATTTCTCCTCATTCTTACCTCTGCTTATTCTGTCTGCAGTTTTTGTGAATTTGTACTGTAGGTTCTTTGGTGTGGTGTTCTGTTTTGTGCTGTGTCTAATAAAATAGGATTGGTTTTTATTGGGGCATTGAGTTCTATTGTGATACAAATAATAAGTATCAATTTCCCACCTGAACTTTGTTCAGTCTAGAGGGATTTAATCACATTGTTTGGGACAGGACATAGACTCCTTTAGAACGCATACAAGCAATGACTCAGGCACCAAAATGTATCACATACAAAACATTGCCTTTATACTCTGAGGAACCTTGGGGAAGGTGTAAGGTAGGCAGAATGCTTGAGCCTGGATAGGCTGTTCTGAAAATTTGGCCTCAGGCCCTAAGGCAAATCCTTTTCTAGCTAAGACTGCTCCACTTCTCTGAAAAAGCTGCAGTCCTCCAGGGGGAAGGTATTATGTAAGGGGCAGTAACATTTAGGGGACAAATGATAAGGCACGTTTATTTTCCTTTCATGTTTCGGTCTTTTTAAATGAGTGGTTTATACATTGTATCTATCTGATGTTTTTTGATAGGAATACTTTTTTGACTCAAAAGTGCTGACTGATGGGGAATTGGCACCCAATGACAGATGTTGTCGTGTCTGTGGAAAAATTGGTCACTACATGAAAGACTGTCCAAAGAGGAGGAGGTAAGTAATACGCAAAGCTAACTTTTTAAAAGTTATAATCTTTGAGATTAAACCAGGAGAGAGTCGGAGATTTGAAATTTGAATGGAAATGAAGAAAATGCTCTGAGAAAATCAAAGCTTCATATCTGACCCTCAACATACCATCCTATTTTTGTTTTTATTGAACAATTTCTTGTCATCCTTTCAAGTTTTAAAAGTGTGCAAGCACGCACACGGTAAAATCAGTCTGTATGTTAACATTTTTGCTTTTCATCTATTTTAAATGTAAGTTTACCTTAAAATTTAAGTCACTAAGTTACCCTTTTATAGTGTAAACATTCAGATGTGGACCGTATTACCTGATTGTGCATTTAGTAATATATTAAAATGGATTTCCTGTAGTGGTCATGTTTGGAAGGCAGTACTGAATTTGAATTGTTCTATCTAATGACATACCTCTGTAAGCCAGGTAAAATTTTGCTTATTAAAATCAAGAGGCAGATACAATTCTCTAATATCATACTAGTGTAGCCACTTCATGATCATACGTCTGTACATCAGTTGCAATTATGACATTGGATCTGGGACTCTTGCAAAAAAGAATTCCTATTACATGGGAGGTTAGTGTCTCCAAAGAAAGTTCAGCAAGGATTGACAAAGAATTCACACTCTTTGCATTTTTACATATTCACATTTTCCATGAGCCATCCCGTGTAGGTTGTCTGACTCCTCCTACAACCTTTGAAAGCCCTTAGAAGTTGGTGTTTTATTGTTACAGACTGAAGTCTGGGCTTTTTAATTTAGTCCTTGTGTTCAATTGTGTACTCCATAATTCTTCAAAAGATTCTGTTTCTTTTCCTGCTACCAAGTAACTTACTAATTACAGCCTTTTATTTAGTCTGCAGACTTTAAGATACATGAAACTGGACTGGGACCCCACGGTCACAGATTGACCATTTCTTTCAGCCACTCTCAGTAATGCATTCCTCACAAACACTCGCACATTGAATTGCATCACCTCTTTCCCTCTATCTGCCTCAGGAGGAATTGTGATCTCTTCCCAGAAACTGCTGCTACAGCACAGCCACACTAAATCTCTCGTGCATAGTACATACAGCTCACAAAGTAGTACTAATACTCAATGCTACAGACATCATGCAGAAGAAGACTCTTTGCCTCTTGTCTTGGTTCCAGTTTTTTGCATTTGTCCTGAGTGTTTGAAAGAGCTTCAGTGCTTTCTTTCACATCCTGTCTAGGCTCAGGGTACTAATGCACTCTTATAAATAAATACTCCATCTCCAGTCAGAAGGAGCCTTTACCTACAAAATATAGTTAACTTGTTTTTCCTATATTCTGACTCAATGGGATTGTTGCATAGAGTTAACTCCCAAACTAATTGGCAGGCTAAACCTGCTTAAGTGTGGCTATAGTTCTGGACCAGGAGTCAGGTAGCTTCTGGACAATACTGGGGAGTTTCTGAGTTGGTAAAGTTTGTACAAACAGGTTATTAACCAGATTAGATTCTGAAAGTACCTTTTCTGGTATTCCTGAAGTATTTATATGCTGGCACAGCTGTTGGTTATGTAACCATTTCCTTTGCGTATACCAATGTAATAACAGAGTTTTTTTCTCTGTGGTTTTTGTATTTGTGCTCATAAAAACTTGTCATTTAGGTTAAAGAAAAAAGAGAATGAGAAAGATGATGAAAAAGAAGTGAAAGAAGATGATAGAGAAACAAGAGAGAAGAGATGTTTCATATGTGGAGATGTGGGTCATGTTAGAAGAGATTGTCCTGAATTCAAACAAGCCCGTCAGAGAAATAATAGTGTGCCAAGTAAGTAAAGCTTCTGTGTTCTTAATATTATTTTAAAGTCCTGAGATCCCTTCTTTCTAGGTTTCAATACAGACTTAGTAATTATCTTCAATATTTTCTTCAACTTATGCTTTCAGAGATTGCAAAAAAAAAAAAAAACCTTTTAGTCTAAGTGTTGTTTTTCTGCAAGGGCATTAGTATCTATTGAAATACAGTCTTTGCATGGGTGGTTAAAAAAAAGTACTTAGCAGTAAGTAGTGTACTTCAGAGCCTTGCATTTGTCTTCCACTCACACCGGGTGCATTTGGGAGTAGTAATCATAGTAATAATTGAATGCATTTCTTCTTCCAAGTGTTTGTTAAATGTTAGCTAACCCTCCATCATGTATGAGGTAAGTACATGTATTTTCACAAAAAATCAGTGGCTTTAAGTAACACTCTAAAATCATGTAAACACATTAGGAAGCTAGATACAGCTTTTGAATCACTGTTATATAATCTAATTGCAAACCCATTTAAATTAGGCTCTTAGGGTCTACAGTACTTGAGAAAATAAGGAAGGAGATGATAAATGAACTTCGGAGAGAACCTTGCTGTTTTCTGTATTCCGTTATCCCTTTTTTTCCCCTCTTTGCCCAAAACTTTTTGCTGTTGCTAATGCCATTTGAAATCCCACAGCTCACAGCGGTAGTGTGGAAACCTCTGTAAAGTAGCCTTCTTAACTGTTCGTGCTAGGATTTGTATTAAACGGAATTAAATGTTGGCTTTAGCTGCTGTAAATATTAATATCAGCTGTTACCGGTAGATGGAAAGCTTTACACTTAAGTGCAGGAGAAATTAAAGTGATTTACCTACACTGTGTCACACAGTGCTCACAGTGTCACTGATTCCTGGTTCCGTGTTCATTATTCTGTAACCCGTAACCTTGTGCATTTTATTTAATTTTTTTGTTCTTTGATTAGGCAGCCAGTTGGTCCGAAGCATGGTGAATTCACAGCTAGTGGCTGTAAGCCAGCAGCAAGTGGAAGGACCCTTGCGCACTAGACAGTCATCCGAATGTGTAAGTTCCAATTAGCTACAGTATCAAAGTAAGAAGCTTTAGCAAACCAGGAGTCCTGAGCTGTGCTAGGAATAGGTGTGACCAGACTTTTTTAGCAGATTCTGAATTTCTGAATGACAACATTGCACTCTACCTAGCCAGCTAATAAATCTGTGATTTGTAATGCAGTGTCTCTCTGAGATTGTTCATGGTGTTTCAGTGTGGAAACTGTATAGTCAGAGTTCAGCTTCAGTATCTGTCAAATATAGGTTAGGGTGGCTTGTGAAGTCTTGTGCTTAGTTATTTTTGGCAATAGTCTGGAGTAACTGTAACAGAATTAAAACTCAAGCTTATTGTTAGCTCGCTGGAGGTTTGTGGCTCCTGTGATTTTCTGTGGTTTAAGAGAGCTGTGAGGGGACTGCAAGGAATAGACAGGGAACATGGATGAATCATACTTCAGTTACATGTGATAAAGAGAGAGTCTGCCAGCATAAACTAGAAGCACAGACAGAACAGTGGGGTTCCCTAGAGCGCGTTACCCAGGATTGTGTCCAGATGGCTTTTAAATATCTCCAACGAAGGAGATTCCACAGCCTCTCTGAGTAACCAGTGCTCAGTCACACTCACAGTAAAGATTTTTTTCCTCTTGTTCAAACAGAAATATAAAATGAAATAAGCTCATGCCTGTTTCTGGTGCTGGTAAACAGGGGAAAGCTTGCAAGAGCTCTACAAATGCTGTAATACTGTCTGTTTCTGTGCCTTCAGCAATGACCTGATCAGGATATGGAGGTTCTAGAAAGTTCAATTTCTTGTTTAATAGATTAAATAACAATTAAAAGAAATATTAGGAGCTTATTTTGGAGTCTCTAAATTATCTGTGGTAATAAGAACTACTCTATTTAGAAGTAAGTTAACTCTTTAATGAGATTCTGGGTTATAAATATGCAGGATGGGGAAGACTGATTAAAAATGAGAAAAAGATGTGTAAAAAGTCTAATGAGGAGCTTGTGGTTAGTTTTTGCTCAGAATCGTGTTTTTGGTGGTGGGATGGGCCATGTTAGCAGGTTAAATCATCTGCTGAGGAAAACAAATGTCAGTTGAACTGCACTGGTTTAAACCAGCAGGAACTTGGGCTTAGTAGTTGGGATATTGCTGGGGAGTGCTCTGTCTTTTTTTTTTTTTTTTAAGAATAGACTAATGGATTGTGTACTTTTTAAAGAAAAACACTATTAAATTACTAGTGAACTAATCAGAAATACATACTTTTTTTTCCCTCCAGTCTGATTCGCAGCAGTCATCTTATTCTCCACAACCTCAACAATTTACACAGAATTCCTCTCAGCCAGCCTCCATTAACCAGACTCAGCCACAACCAATATCCCAGTCTAAGCACGTTCCGCAACCACAGCAGGGTGCACAGCCACCCCATCAGGTCCAGCTGTCTTTGTTTAACTTTCCCCAATCTCCCCCAGGTCAGTATTCTACCTTGCATAACCTGGGACTACTTCAGATGCACCATCACCACCAAATTCAGCTTCCCAACACTTCGTGGCCTATTCATGGGCCTGTTATTCACTCTGCACCGGGTAACCCTCCTCATTCTACGAATGTTCCATTTTCTATGAGATCTGGCAGCAGCAGCACCACAAATAACCAGAGCAGTGTAAGCTTGAATGATCCCAGTATCATCTTTGCACAGCCTGCTGCCAGGCCCATGGGAATCCCCAGCACTTCTCATGAGGGACACTGGCACAATCCTGTGACTCCAAACTCACTGGTGAACAATGGCACTGTGGGGAATTCAGGTAATTCTTCTCTGTTGTATCAAACCTCTCACACTTTGTGTACAAATGTTAAGTGTTACAGAAACAGCTAACTCTTCCAATTCGTTTTGCATTAAAAATACAATGCTTAAGAAACTAAGTTACTACCTTCACTGTCTTAATGTTTTTGTAGGAAAAAATTATGCAGGTTGGATCTTTGTAAACTTTTAGTCGTTGATCCTATTGGCCATTAACGGCTGTGCAGCACATGAGAAAACATGCATTCAACTGAGAAATGTTCTTATAATTGTTTAAGTCTAAAATATATTTCTGTGAATGCACTTACAAAAACAATTTCCGTTTATGTTGCTGTATAGATTTAGATGAATGCTGGGACTGCAACTATGAATTTGAGAGACTGGCAGAATTACGGTTGTGCAAGCACATTGTCCTCTTGTATTTAGTGCAATACAGACATTATGACATGGTTTTTATACAGTCTTTTCTCCTATAGCTTATCCTGCTTCATTTAACTTCCTTAGTTTTGACCTTATTTCCTGAGAATGCATCATAAATGTTTTCCCTGCGACAAGTGGGCAACAGCATTTTGTCTCATACCAAAGCCAAGTACATCTGTATGTTTGAGGCTGAGAAAAATAGTATATAGCAGTCAAAGCCCATACAGTTTTTTAAGCGACTTAAAACATGGCAGCTCCTAAATTTGCACGTAATGGTCTTTTGATTTATTTTAAGTGCATAACTCTTCCAATATTTTAATATATATATATATCTCCATAATGCAATGTGGTGATGCAGTTGTTCATCACAAGAGATGGAAATTAGGAATGTTTTGCGCAGCTTTTCTCTGCACTAACAGAATAAACGACAGTAGCAGTAGGTTTTCATCTGAGTCAACAGTGTTGGCTGAGGTACACTCCACCAGTGAGTTTTTAATGCATTTGTTGAGGTGCAGGAGTTGCATGGTTTTGTATTTGAAGCTTTGTGGAGAAGATATTCTGGAGGATACAGGAGCTGCTACAAGTGTGCTGAATTTTCAGTGTGCTTTGTCCCTGAGTCTCCATCATTTTTAATCTTAATTACTTGTCCAGGCTCATCTGCCCCCTCCCCCATGCCCAGCCAGCCCTGACTTTTCTCAGGCACCTTCTTCCAGTCTGACTCTTCTTACCTGATTAGCTGTCTTCTTGTAGGCTAACTCTTAAATCCTAGTTTCTCCTTCATCCTCCTTCCTCAAGTAATCCCATTTCTCATCATGTAGTCCAGTCCGTCTCTGTCTCCAGTCTTTTTCCTTCTGCTCTGTTTCATTATATTTGCTTCTACTACCATCTTACCTGTGCAATTTTCCCAGATTTCTTGTGCAGTCTCAGTATTTTTTCCCCCTCAGACTATTTGCAAACTTACTGCATGCCTTCTCCTAGTTGTTTTCAGTCTTGGAGTTTTTCCTTTTTGCATTTTAATCGGCTTTGTTTCCTTTATGGCTTAGATGCTATTTAAGGTGATGTCACTGGAAAGGTGCATAGTAAAAATGAGCTGCCTGCTCTGTTTGGAGCCTGTTTCATACTTGCTTAGGACAACTTGGGAAGACTAGGTTCATGGAAAACTTTGTCTTGACCTGCATGACCTTGAGTTAGAAGGAACAAATTCGCTTTCTTTTCAGTAGACAATCTGATCAGAAGTAGGATCATTAGGAGTTTCAGACAAATAACTTTTTTATGCCTACTCCAGAGCTGTGCTTCATGTTTTATTGTATAGAAGTTACTATTTTTAAACCTGTAGCTTACTTTTATTTAATGAAAGTCTGTCTAAAAGTTTTCTGACTAATCTGAAGGGAAGCTGACATACTGAGAAAATGCTAATTACTTGTATGTATTTATTTATTTATAAGTGTACATTGTATATGTTTTTAAATTAGCAGGCACTATTGTGTCTTAAGAAACTGGGAGTTATGAGCAGGAGGAGCAGAATTAGTAATACAGCATTTGGCATGAGCTGTTGTGTGTCGTGCCTCCTTGGATGCTTGATTTCTCATGCTTAATTCTGCAGTAATACTGGATTTGTGAATAGAGTAGCTTATAATTTGCATACTTATTTCACAAGTCTTTAATCTTTCTCTCTAGCAATCAATTTTAAGTTGGTCCGATGATCTGTGTATTGAGTTTCTTAAGTATTGGTGGATTTCCAGTGCATAGTTTCTGAGAGTTCTTTCTTGCAGGATAATAGTTTTCATGTCTCATGTTAGCAATAGTGAAGATCTGTGTGGGCTCAGATGTTAGTAAAGTTGTTCAGAACTTGTATTTTTTGTCATGAGAATGACGTAAAGTCTAATTTATTTTTGTGTGGAATTGTGAAATTGTAGGTCTTGATTCTAAGTACTGATTCATCTTATGTCTTCCCCACCAATAAATTCTATTATAGTGAGTAATGAAGTAATTTAGGTGGTAATTTTTATTGATGTATATTCCAAAAATAAAATGGTAGCACATCGGATTAGACACGTTAATTCCCCTGCAAACTGTTATTTGAGATGTAAATTGTATTTGTGACTTACTGTTTAATTATTTCAACTTGCAATGTGCTTTTCCCTTTCAATTGAAAAATAGATCAGGGTTTCCAAGGACAGTTTGGTAAAATGAACCCTCCTTCTGTCCCTTGGGACCATGGGACCCCTACCCATTTTCCTCTCATCCGAGGAGCGTGGCCTTACAATATGCCTCAGAACTACATGCAGCAGGGAAATGCCAGCTATCCACCGAACAAACCTTTCTACCCTCAAGGTACTAGAACTAGTATGTGAATCAACAGCTCATGCAACATGTCTCTTTACTGTCTCAAAGGCTTTAAAAGCCAAAGAATCATGTTTCACTTGCCTAGGCTCCCTGGAACCATAATGAATCCAAGAGTCAAATCCACACTTTGGCTTCCTGTATGGACTAAAATCTTTGGGGGAGGGAAGGGTTTAAATTCTGAATTCTGCATCAGCTTGCACTCTTGCACTTCCAGCCTTTTTCCTCCGCTGCTGGTCTTGCTGTAGAGCCACCTCTGCTTTGCTAGGGGTTAAGACGATTTGCCCATGAGTTTGTTAAGAATTTGAAGAAAATCTTGTGCTGATTCATTTTATTTGTCTTTTGTACATTGCTTGTGGAATGCCTTACATACATGAAAGCTTACAAGACTGTAGAATAATTGAAGTTGGAAGGAGCCTCTGGAGGTTATGTAGTCCAGCTGCAATCAAAGCAGTGCTGTCATCAAAGTTGTATCAGCTTCAGGACTGACTTTATCTCAACTCTTCCTAATGCTAGTGAGGTAAAGATGTTCAGCATCTTCCAGGATTGGGAAAGACAGTAAGAAAAATACCTTTGGCTCCAGTAAGAGAAAAACTGTGCCCAAATTTTACTTGGAAGCTGTGATTCCTGTGTTGCTGGGTCACATTGTATAAAATGAGAGATACTGGCACCAAATCTTTTTCTCTGTTGGCTGTAGTGAGGTTTTCAAGTGAGACCCTCGTTTTAATGTTGTATCATTATTCTTGTTAAAGAGCTAAGACTGAAGTAATAAAATGATGTATTAATGTTTCTGAGGGAATTTTGGAGACAGCATTGAAGTAATACTGCATTGTCCCATTAAGTGGGATAGCTGTACAGATAGCATTTGTGTCGATCTAGTAAATGACTTTATTTCTAAGTAAGATAAATACATTTAATATAGCCAAGCACTGTTAGAAATGTTTAAATCGCTGAAGTAATTGTAATCCATTTTCTTTTAGCTGGTCCACTGATGCAGAGTAACCAGCGGTTCTCGCTTCTGTCTCAAGGACACCCACACTTGAATCTGAATTACATTCAACAGAAAAAGTGAAGTTTAATGGGATTGTGGGTGGGTGGAGGGAGGGGAGGAAAAAATTCAGGTTCTGATTTAAAATCGTAATGCAACATGTTTAGATACAAGATTATTTAAGACTGTTTTTAAACTGTATCATTTGTACATAGATACGAACTATAGTTTTTACTAGTATCACAAAACGAAGTGATACAAATTTCATCTATTTTATTACCCTATTTTTAAGGGGAATTGTGTTTTGTTTTATCTTGATAAACTGTAAAGAGAGAGAATTTTTAAAATTAAGTTCTTTATTTTCTATTAGCTGTATTCATACTTCGGTTGCTTCAGACTTTATATATATTGTTCTAAAAAATAAAATTAGAAAGGGATTTCATGTGTTTAAAAATTTGTCACTTCTATTCTTTACAAAACTATGTAGTGCCAAAAAACTTTTTAAAAGAAAAATAAAACTGCAAAAAAAGGATAAGACTTCTTCCTCTTCCCTGTTTGTATATTTGATTAGTAAACTACAATTACAAAAACAACTTTGAGCTATTTTAAAGGAGAAAGTTGACTTGCTTTAATGAGCCATGTTGTTCACAGGCGATATCTTGTAAAATACTTGATCTAAGTGTACAGTTTATTTTCTGTTTAAAACCTTTCTAAATGAGTATGAAAACCTAGAAAAACGAGGCTGTACTTTGAGATAGTTCTAAAGAAGTTAGTTGGGCATATTACCTTCTGTGCTGTTAACACCCACTGGGCAGTATGAAGATATTTTGGCAGCGTTCAGATTTTATGTCTCGACACTTACAAAATTGTCAGCCTGTGCTCCTGAAGCAAGGCTGTGAATAAAGGAGTAGTAGAAAATGAGTTTAATACAACTACATTCCTGTGATATTATATTAACTTAATTATATTAAATGTACTAAGGTAAGAATTGTGACTTGAGTAAGAACTTGAATATTCTTAATTTGAAAAACAGGGTCTTGCAGAATGCTAACTCCATTAAGAGATGCTAGAGCTGAGGCTAATGTCATTTTCTTCCCGGTGACAGGTAGGCCATAAGTGATCTATCTTCAAAGTAGTGGTTTACTCTTCTTAAATTTACTAAATAACAACACACTTCAGGCAAAAAGGGGTATTTTTCTCTACTTGAATCTTTTGACCCAGCTAGTACTGGCCTCAGAAGACTTAAGGATGATCCCTTAAAAAGGAACAAACAACTGTCAGCTATATAGTGGAGATTACTGAATGAAATATGAAGCTAACTTAAACTCATGCTAGACTTTTGTTGTGTTGCTTCCTTTCCTGTACTGGAGGTGTACTGACAAGAGTTTAAGGCTTGTAGTTCTTCAGTGTTTATGACTTAAGCATATTCACACTTCAGCAACTGAATGTGGCATCTGCTGCTCAAAACAAAGCTTAGATTTGAGAATAAAGCCGGTTGCAATTAAAAGTCCCAACGAAGAATTACAAAAGAAACAGGAAAGAGCCTTTAAAGACAACCCCCCCCTTTTTTTATTGCTCTTCACTGGTTTTTACAGGCCTTGAGAAAAACAATTTATAAACTACCTTCAAATTTTATCATAAGGATTAGAAAGTAAGAAGAACTTCAGCTTTCTTTTAACTAAAAAAAAACAAAAACCACACAAAAACAACACTTGTACAAGAGGAGAAGGATTAAAAATTGACTGCTAAAGCAGCCAGTGCATATTCAGCTGTCCCATAACATAGACTGGACAGTATTAGCCTACAGTTCAAGGTCACTGAACTGTGTGCTGAAATTAGTTCATTATTCATTCCCTCGACGACTCTTTTTGTGACTTTTCTTAGATCTGAAACAGAAAACAGTTATGTGTCACAGTACTAGTACCTGTTTTAAACAAACAACATGAAATATAGCAATAAGTTGCAATAAACAATAAGTGTTTTACACAGCCACATGGGGATAGTATAACTAGAAAACACTGAATGTGAAATACTTCATTTACTACATTGTAAGAAGACCTTCAATCCCCAAGATTCAATGACAAGGGTACAATCCTACAACCGAACGGACATCCTTAAGCATCATGCCAAGAAGCATTACCTTTCAGGTGATTTGGAATGACTTCTGTGTCTGTGACTACGGTGATGCCCTATAAGAAAAAAAAAATAAAATAGTAACAGTTACTTCCATAGACCCTCGAGGTCTTTTTTGTTTTGCTATTGCAATCTGCTTCTGGTGACTAAGTGTCCTAGCTAATGGGAGAATTCCAAGCTTAATTACGCATTCAAATTAACCTCCTGCCAAGTATCTGAAAAACGTACTCAGGCAATTTTGTGCGTATTGAAGCAGTTCTCCATACTTTCATACAACTAACCACTTTATAAACCAGATTAAGCATGTAAACAACCTTCTTGATACTATGACACTGATTTTTTTTTTTCCAGTAGATGTCGTGCTGGTTAAAAAAAATGCCAGATTTAATTTGTAAACTACAGAAATACCTGGAGATTTAGATCTTGATCTGTGGCGCCTCTCCCTGGATCTGCTCCGGTGTCGTCTTGGGCTTTTGCTGCGATGTCTCTCCCGGCGTGGTGATGGACTGAGAGAGAGAAAAGAAGTTTTTCAGATAGCCATACTAAAAACATACGTTTTAACATTAAGTAATAGAATAAAAGATTACCTTCTTCTCTTTGGAGAGCGGCTTCGCCTGTAATTGGGGGAGAAAAGAGGCATTAAAAATAATCAACAGAACCAGCAGTTTCATTTCCTATATACTCCAGCAACTGCACCTTACACTCTCCTATAATCTGCAGTAGCAGTTGATTGGCTTGATGCACAAGAGGCAGTACATGCTTTGATCTGGCCCACACAATGAGCAGAAGGGTTAAGTGATGATTTTTTTTTTTATGGCTTACTACTAGTAAGAACAGAAACTGGATTTTCTCTCCAAACTTTACTTACTTGAAAACAAGCACTTGGTTCCCCTTAATATCTTTATTCTATTATCATATTTAGCTAACACTGGCGAGCAAGTTCAAGAGTTACTAAAGGACAAGAGAAAGGGACACGCAGATGTCAACTGTGACTCTGTACCGCTCCTTACTTTAGGAAGTGGCTAAAGGAAATGGAAAGCATAAGAGATTCTGGGGCTAAATTGTCATCTTCCCCTTCATGCTTTGCTCCGGCCCTCTGCAGCACAATAGGTAAACATATTGCTGAAAAGGAGCCATGTCTCACCTTCGTGGAGACCTGCTTCGGCTCCGCCTGTATCGTATAGCTGGAGATCTGCGAGGTTTGTCAAGGTCTCTGTAGCCTCTTCTGCGGTGATCAGGAGAGGGTACTCGCTCCAGCTGGGAACAATGGGGAAAAAAGGTTCTGTAAGTCTTTCATCAAGGTTTTATTTATCAGTAAGGATTTCTGAATGATAAATGTAAGTGAAAAAAAGGAAATAATTCACACAATCAAGCTTCTCCTTCTTCAAATACTTAATATTCACGTATGAGTGGTACTGCCCAAATCTACTAACTAGAAATTAAGAAGGCCTTTCATACTGTTGATTCTTAAGTAGCACAGCAGAATTGACTACAGTTGTTATCGTAGCCTTCACCATCATCTTTACTTCTTGGCTATGTACATAAAATAATCTGAAATACGTCTCAGTAGCACAGAACAGATTCAGAGCTGTGATTTTCAGCAGGCAGGAAAGCTTGACAAACAGCACTTCAGAGTTGCTTCAGGATCTGAAGTGTTCTCACAAGCAGCTTATATGAAAATCCATTAAGGGAGGAGCTGATTACTGCAAACAGTTTTCTGAGATCTCTCAAGTATTTCTCACAAACCCATAGAGTTTGTGGTGGTTACAGCACCAGCTTTAACTATTCCTCTGTAAAATATGTCACTAACCTTTTCATCTTCCTCTTCTTCCTCCTCGCTAGATTCTACATCATCCATATCTTCTTCCAGAGCACTAACACGAGGTTCAAGTTGCTCAGCTTCTTCCAGAACATATCGTTTCTAGGAGAAATTACAACTTTATTCTTGGGCTGTATAAGATAAGCACCTAAGAGGCATTTGACATGCCCAAAGATTCTTAATCATAGCTTTATGCAACAAGCCAGTAGCTGATACAACTACTGAATATGATGCAGTTAAGACCATTCGCTTCTCCAAACCTGCAATCGAGGCAGAATTATATCGCACACACGTTCCTCATGGAGTAGTTCATCAATAAATTCATCCACATGCATCAGTTCAAATTCTAGAGGGAAAAAAATAGCATCTTAAATACATGGTTAACACTATATAAATGAGACACTTCAGACTTTGTTGAAGGAGCTGTACAAACAATAGCTTTAAAATCATTCTTAATGATGAGGAAAATCCTTAGGCCTGTCTTGTAGAAAGGAGAAACTGCAGCACAGCTAGGACTAGCAGATGTCCAGTGCTTGAACTCACTCGAGTAGTGTTTGTTTGGTATATATGGAACTGAGTTTCAGTGTCCAGCAGAAAACACAAGCACTTGGGGAAAGCAAAATAAGCAAAGCAGTTCTCATTTGTACAAGACTCACAACATAATATCAAAAGAATGAGTTAGTAAAAGCAGTGTTTCAAAAAGATAATTGTGTCACACTTTTTAAACTTACACATTACTAAAAGAGAATATTTTTCTAAAAAAAAAACATCTGTTAAAGAGGCCATCAATGAGGGACTGAGAAACCATAACCACATAATGTTGCTTACCCCCATTTCTGTTCTGACTTTTTATTTTTCGATAGTCGTTGTACAGTGGCTCAAGATACTTGTAGCAGTCAATAGCTGTGCCCGTCAATCTCATGTACAATGCACCCAGCATTCGGACATACCTGAAAAGTAAACCAGTGCACATATCCGAGCTTTCGGCATAGTCAGCAATTTAGGTAAAGAAAAATTGTTCCTAGAATTTTAGGAGGAAAAACAGTACCCTATAATAAAGAGTGGCTGTATGGATTTTCTCCTTCAAATACTCAAGCACGTGCATCACCTTGGTATGGTTTGTTTATACGTGCAGAGATTAAAGAATCACTAATGAAAAAGTAAGTGATTATGGCTCCATTAATGTACCTCATTCCCAGTTGTTCAGGCTGTGTTGTCGCAGAGAACACATGCCACAAAGGCCAATATTTTCAACAGCCCAGTGAGAAGATGAACAAGCCTTTGGAAAGCGAGAGTAAGGCCAGGCTTTAGCAAGAAGAGCACATTTACAAAGGTCTGTGTATAAGAAGCTGAGTCCTGCCCTAGAGTTTCCCTGGCAGTTAGGGACATCCACATTTCATCAAGCAAAAGAGAAAAGCAAGAAAACACGCTATAGACTTACTTGAAGTCCTCATTTTTTATGAACTCCACAATGATGTCCTTCTCGGGCTGGATCTGCAGCATCTTCAGCGTCAGGCACAAGAAAGGCGTGGGTTTGATGTTCCCACCGTAGACGCCCCCCACGTACTTCAGCTCCATGGCCTTGTCCACCACCAGCTCGGCTGCAAGAGGGACGGCCGTTAGTGCTGGCCTCCCCCTCGAAGTGCCCGCCCGACCCAGCCCGCCATACCCGTGAGACCGAAGCATTCCTCTTTCCAATACTTAGACTCGTAAATACGGGTCCGAATGATCTTCTCCACGAGGTACTGCGGGTTGGTGCCGTGGATGCTGTGCGCGTCCTTCACCGTCCGGTTCGCCATGGCTGTCGCCCTCGGCTCCCCTCAGCGCGGCAACAAAAGCACTCACCCCGCTTCCGTAAGGAACTAAAACCACTTCCGCTTCCTGTCCCCCACCCCCTCCCGCCACGTTCTTTTCGGGCAGCGTATCACTTCCCAACCACTTCCGGTGTCCTTTCCAGATTCAAATATGGCGGCATCGCTCGCCTACCTTCTCCCGCCCTCTCCGCCGCGCGTGCGCCCAGAGGGGAGAGGGCGGGACTGTGGGTGGGCTTTGGCGCGAAATTCTACCGCGCGAGTGGCAGGAGCTCGCGCCGCTGCCGTTGGTGCTGTCGCGCGCGGGGATCGCTGAGGCGTTGCGGTGAGTGGGGCCGCCGTCCTTGAGGGCAGCGGGCGGGAAGCTGACTGGCTCGCTCCGTGAGGGCGCGTTGGGGTCTCTGTGGGTTCGACCCCGTCCGGCGCCATGGCCACGCGGGTTGTCTGGGAGCAGGAAAGCTCTATGGGGACGGCGGCTCTAAGGCAAAAAAGGAAGAGGAAGGGGAGACGAAGCGTGCGCGACTGTTTCACCCGCTGTGTCTGTGGGAGATGGGCGAAAACAAGCGAGGAGAAGCGCTCAAACGGCCCTCGGTGTGCGCCGGCATTGTCCCGGGAAGGCGGGGGCCCTGAGGGCAGAGCGGGCTGGGGCGGGGGAGGTTTAACACGAGCAGCGGCCGGGGGCTGAGGTTGGGAACTGGCGCTGTGTCTTACCTGTGCTGCTTGGGGGAATCGGGACCTCGCGGCCATTCCCGCGGTCTGGAAATCCTGAGTGTTTCCCCTTTTGTTAATTATTTTTAAGCTGTAAGCAAAAATTGCTTGTTTATGAGATTTAGCTTTTCCTCAGGAATCATGAACACCCGTCAGCAGAGCAAAATCATTTACTCCTGGTATGGAAAACCCATGAGCTCAGACAGAAAGCTGAGGACTCTGCAGTACAAGTAAATAACATTTATTTCTGTTTTTCTTGGGGGGACATCAACAGTGACACTTGCTTTACCTTTTGGACATCATTTAGGTTAATTTGGTAGTGAAAATATTAAAGTAGCAGTAGTTGTCTCGTATGTGTCATAACCTCAGATGTGTACCACAAAAAGAGTTGTTAAAAACCTCTTTAAATATAGATTGTATGTTTGAGCAAAAGTATTTAATTAGATTTGTGAATGTGTTAATTGACTTCTCAAAATCTGAATGAAGGTGTTTAATCAGGAAGCTCGGTTTTTTTTAGGCTTTGTAAGGGGACATAAGTGGCTTTATGGTGGGCAGGAGGTCAGCTTTAACAACGCGTGACTTGTAAAGGATGCTGACCTGTGTCTGCATCATTTTCTAGAGGAATCCTTATCAAATCAGAGAGAAGCAGAACTGAAAGATGTATACAACTTGGAGAGTTTGTTCTAATAGAAGGGGAGAACGCAGATCAACCTTTTGTGGCACAACTCCTGGATTTATATGAAGATGGTAAGAAATAAAAACACATCTCCTATGCGAGGAATCTTAAGATATTTTTAATTTATAAGTTCTTAAAATTATTTATCTTTAAAACAAGATAAAGATATCATGGGAATGTGGTTAGTGTTAACACTGTATTACTGCCCTAAGTTGTTAAGGAAACTAGGCTTTGGTAATCACTGCATCTGTATGCAAGTTCTCCCTAAATGTTTGTTGCTGATTTCATCTAAATTGGATAGCTAAATGCATTTGAAAGGCTTTAAAAGGCACGATCTTTTGCTTAGTTGTTTACTTCTAAAAGAAATAGTCCTTGAGGAAGATAGTGTGAGCTCTTGCTTTATTTAGATATTGGAGAATCCCACTGGAACAAGGGTACTGGAGCCCTGAGACTTGTATGTTATTAGACACCAAGGATTTCAGTGTAAGGTACAGGGATGAATAAATTGGCTCATCACTTCTGTTCCTTGTAGAACTACTTATTTGTAGGTAAAGGTAGATATGAAAAGATAAGTCATGGTAGGCAAGTGGCACAAAGACTATGGTAGAATCTGAATGAGAAACTATTCATTAGCTAAGTCTAATTTCTTTCAACAGCTGTTGTTTGTTTTGGGCTGCAGTGATAATATTTTGTGGGTTTTCTCATTCAAAACAAAAATACGTGGAGTGATGCATATTTGTAATGCGCATTTATTGTAACATAAGTGAATATTCTTTTTATGCTGGTCTGAAACTTGTGAATCTTTCTTGAAAAGCTTTCCCATATCTTTGGCAAAGTTGTTAAAGATGTTTGGTTTTGTTTTCATTTGAAGACAAAACACCTTAAAATATAAACAGGAGCATAAAAATTGTAATATGTTCCAAATGTCCTTTAACTCTGTCCACAGTGAACCTGCTCGTGGTGTTTTTTCAGCCTTTCTTCTCTGGTATGTTACAGCAGGATTCTCTGGGTCAATAGGCAGCGAGCAAACATTTCTGGTTTATCTCTAAAGTAACTCTGAAATTACCAGTAACGCTCTGAAATTTCTCAGTTCCCCTTTTATGTCACTGCCCTCAGTGGAGTTCAGCTAGATCATGTGCATGCCAGTGAGGAACCTCTTCATTGGTGACAGTGAACTGCTAGATTAACTGATCTAAATGAATTCTGTGATCTGAGACTTGGTGTAGATATTACCTTAAGCTGTGATGCTCTCCATTCAGACATCTTAATTTTGCTTAGAAAGTGGGATTTATGATCTCATATCAGCTACTTTCTCACCTATGTCCATGTAGAATTTATATCCTTGATAGCTCATTTCCATGCATTTTTCTTTTGAACTTCCCAGTCTGTGAGAAGGGAATGGATATGGAAGTTTTCCAGAACTCCTGAACTAAGTGCCTGCTTGCATGAGTTCTAAGAAATAAGGCTGGCGTTCTCTTTACAAATGTATGTAGCTATGTAAATGTTAATTTACTTGCATACGTAGATGACTGACTCCCAGAATAAAGTACTTAAGTACTTGTTATGTGGCATATTAAAAGGATCTTTAGAAACAGCTCTCTTTTGATCAGGTTTCAGTTTAACTTAATTGTACAGGCTACTTGAGTAGTAGTTATTTTTTGAAAGATGCTCTTAAATTTAAATTCTCAATGAAATTCCACAGGATAGGTGTAGCTAAAGAAGCACCAGCACGTTTAATCTTTCTGTTACTTAATCCAAGTCACTGTCAGCAAGTGCTGTAGTGCCCAAAGATCCCCTTGACTGTGCCAGGTCTGTCTAGTGAGCACTGAACAATGTGGCTGTGGTATTGCTGTGGATTCACCAGAAGTGTACAATCCCATCGAGGAACCAGTGGCACTATTGGGTCAGTGCTTCAGCTGTGGAGACCTTAGTTCTAGTTACTCGAGCTGCGGGTAGTGATGAAACGGAGTGATGAACTTTGGCGTATTTAAACATCACTCTTCTAAAGTAATTACCTAGCAATTGGTACAGAACTGTCTGTATACTTACTTGCTAAAGCTTTGAGAGCTGTAACTTCTGCATCATTTGTCAGCTTCTAGTTTTGGTCTTAACTCTGTTTAATCTTGAGCTAATTTATCTCCCTCATTCATCTGGAAAAAGAATCTTAATATTTTTCATCCTCTTTTTCTAAATTTCTGTATTTTTTTCTAAATTAAAAATTAAGGAAGAACACTGCCTTTCAGTACATATATGCAAGTGTCTTGTGCAGTATTTCAGCTGAAGTCACCAAGGTCTGGTAATAACTATTTGTGGTATGAGAGGATTCTTAGCGTTCATTTTCTTTTCATTTGTAGGCGCTCAGCAGAAACACGCAGTTGTACAGTGGTTCTCTCATATTACAGAGATACCTAAGAATAAGCAGAAACTGCTTAAAAGAAGAGTTTATCCCCAAGAAGTGTTTTTTGATCAAGTTTCTGGCTACGACACTGACATAGCTGTGGAGACTATTATTGAAAGCGTGCTGGTATGTACTGCAGCCCATGTACACGTAGAAGGAAGAAAGAAACTGAAACAATTTGAAAAACCTAACAGAACAGTGCAGCTCCTTTACTTCCTCCTGAACTGAACATGCTATGTGTATTTGATTGCTAATGCAGTTTTATGGGATGGCTGAAAACTTAAAACTCCTTTCCTCCATCCTAAAATGACTTTGGTTATTGGCAGCCAGCCCATTTAGAGGATTGCATGGAAGGAAGTAATGTGATGGGAGGCCTGTCATGGTTCAACAAGGGCCTGCAGCAGAGTAATGTTATGCTAGCCATTTTGTAGGCAGAAGATGTTGCCATCTATAATGAAGTTCCATGAATTCCAACTATAAGATATGTGAATAGAAAACAGTTGAATGCTAAATTAACTGCAAATACTAAGGTATACATGTGTTGGTATTTTCTCCTTTTTCAGGTAATACCACTACGTCTGAGGGATGAACTACCTTCTAGATTAAATAAGGAAAAAATTTTCTATGTAAAACAGTCTTGGGATGGGAAATGTTTTAAGGCTTTGTCGCCTGCCACATTCTCTAAGCTGAATGAAGCTAACAAGAAAGGAGATGGCATCCCAAACTCTTTCAACTCTTTTGTTCCTTCGGCTGTCATTTCCTCTGTGAAAAAAGAGACCAAGAAGGTTGCTCAGAGTGGCACAAAACCAAAAAATGTTGAGATGGAAATAGAATCAAAACACTCTGCTTCCAAGTCTTCCCTTTCTAAGGAGAGACATTCACAAAGAATAGCAAATGGCATCAAAAATCCAACTGCAAGAAAGAAGTTAGAGTTAAACAGTATGTATATGTCAGTATGTGTATTCTGTCCATTTGGTAGTTTTTAATGTAGTATTGTGTCTCTTCATCTTGACCTCAAAACGTCTGCCTTATTTTTCCTTAATTTTCTGGCTAATGGTATATTAGAAGGCTTACATTGGACTGACTGAATGAACACATTTGGACCATATATTCAAACTGAAAGCTGAGTAAAGTTGGAAGTGATAGGAGAGCCTGATTTTTTTTTTCCCGTTTTCTATGTTGTCGTCTTCATAGAGGGAATGCATGCTTTCCAGTGATTCCATTTTCTGTCTGCAAAGCTTTTCACATTTTAAATTACAGCTACTGAGTCATACCATGTCTTCTGAAACTTCTAACTCAAACCATCCGTGTTAAAACCTGACAAAAGTTTGTTTTGCTCTTAATTCCTAGGTCCCACAAGATCTCCTAGAAGCAAGCTCCTGGAACAGGATATTTTGGAACTTTTAGATGATGACTATGATTCTCTACTGTTAAAACCATCAGCTATTAAAAGGAAAGTGAAATTCACTGAAGTTCTAGGCTCACCACCAAAAATAACTTGTGCCAACGATAAGCTAAAGTCAGTGTTTGGTACTGCAGAGCACCAGGAGACGTTTAGTGATACAGTAAGATTATCCCCTTATAGGAGAGTTGAAGACTCTAATGAGAAAGTCAGGAATCTTAATGTGGAAGATGACACTAAAGGGTAAGTAACAGTATTTTTATAATTACTTTTGTATTTGTATTTTGAATTTGCATTGGGTTTACAGGCTTAGCAGTTGAGCCTGAAGTTTAAATGGCCTTCTCTCTATCTTTATAAGTGTGATTCAGATAAAAGTAGCTTTGTGTTCTTTACAGCTTAACTGGCCGTAAGGAGCTGGGTACTCAGAGCCCCACGGTGACCCCCCGTTCTCGTAGAACATGTACGCAGGAGACAAGCACTCGCATTGCAGAACAAATCAGGTATTGCTTTCATGGTATCTTGTTCAGATTGCTTTCGACAGCTTGAAGCCTCAAGAGTTTGTATAGCTTAACAGTAAGGCGCAAATGATTGCGGAGTGAGTGAAAACTGTCTTGTACTAAGAAACATTCAGCTGACTTCCTTTAATCCAGTCTGTAAAATAGCTATGGAAAATTAACGGCTCAGGTGGAGAATAAGTTGACTTGCTGATTATAGGCACCTACAGAAAGAATTGAAAAAGTATCAGATGACACTCTGTAGTGAGCAGAGTTGTATGTAGTTTTGTTTTTGTTTTTTTTTTTAAAGAAAAACTTGTCGTTTCTTTCTTGTAGCTTATTAAATATGCTGGAATCAAACCAGGAAGAGGATTTTCTGTCTAGCTCAGATGGTTCTTACTCTTCAAGTAGTGACGAAGAAGATAGTGATGTGAGCTGTACACCGGTAAAGAAAAGTAAGCCAAGCAGAATGTTCAGCACCCCAAAATCTTCAAGGAAGCCTTCAGTTCACACTCCTGCTGAGACCCCGAGGAAAACGGTAAGGTTCCTTATAGCTGCTGACATCCTTAAAAGTTGCTTTTATTGTTTCTAAGCCTTTTTTAATTCTTAATGCCTGTATGCCAGAGTTAAGTATCTGAAGTATTAGCTTGAAATGAAACATTTGTATGGTCTTCAGTATGACTAAGTTATGAAAATACAATAATTGCTTATCCTCAATGTTACAATAGTGTTAATCATAAAACTCTCCAACCTAAGCAGAGAAAATGTTGGATTAGGCTGGAGCTGACCAGTGACTGCTGAATGTGCTCTTTTTCTGTTGTTGTTGTTTTTAATGTAGCTATAATGCCTTGTCTTACTTTGAGGGAGGGCAGGGGAGAGAATGATGAGGAAGCAAGAATTAGCACATATCTTGAGTCAGTAGTTGTTAAACTGTGGATTCAGGACATCTACTAGTAACACGAACTTGGTCTTGTGTGAATCATTGGGCAGCTGAGCAAAGGAAGAGTCCCTTGGGGGTTATTTTTTTTTTCTTAGGTGATTTGAGGAAACTGTTTGAAAAACCTGAATAAAAACTGTGTGTGCATTTCTCAACCCCTATTCTCAAGGAAAAAAAAAAGCTGCATGCTGGTTCAGAGAGGCAGGAGAGATGAAGAAATAGATGGATTTGTTTTTACATGGGGAAACTACTGACAGCAGTACATGAATTGTGAATCTTAAAATGAGACAATGGGGGAGGAGATAGGGTAGGTCTGGGAAGTCATGAGTGGTGGAGGAGTTGAGCAGAAACTGTTTTTCTCTCCCAGTAAATCTACAGGCTCTCAAATAAAACTAGTAGGAATTGCGATTAAACTGAAAGTAATTAGTCACTTATTGAACAAGTAGTTAGACTTGTGCAGCTCTTGGGCAAGCATTTTATGTGGGTTTAGCGAAAGACTGGGTTAAGTACCCAAGAATGATCCATTGAGAGTTACTAAAGAAAGAGGATACAGCAAGTTCACTAAATCCTCTGAAGTGAAAATAGTTAAGGCTGTTCTTGCCATGTTCTTACTGTTCTCTAAGCATCCGTTTATGGCCAGCGTTTTTACTTCTAATGTACACTGAACGCTGAGATGCTTTAGTTCTCCTGTTTCTGAATAGTCTTTAGTCAGTGCAATCTTCATATACTGCAGAAAGCTGTAAGTTCAACTCTGCTGTGCTGATAGCTACCAACACAAAAGGAATGCTCTACAGTGTTTATGGCCACGCTAAAGACACTATGGCCAGCAGTTTCTCATAGTGTCACAGCCACTGGGCTTGGGATGGGGATCCTTGGAAAGAGCTAATTAAAATTAGCCTCTGCTTATGAAAAGTGTAACAGAAATCCTAGCACAACTGCAACTTGTAAGTACAACAAGGAAGAGTATGTAAGATACTGTGTGGCTTTTTTGTTTGAACAGTGAAATACAGATCAATAGTTTCTAGTTCGCTGTTTCTTAAGAACCAGATCACTCTGTAACACAGGATTTCAGAAGAAATATAAAGAACTTTAAATTTTTATTCAGCAAGTTAAAAAGTGGAGTTGTCTGTGTCACTATTTTCCCTGCTGGTTTCTTTCTCCTCAAGGAAGAAAAGACCATGAGACTTAATTTGGTAGTTCCTTTCTTAAGGACTGCTCCTCCTTTCATCTTCTACTTTGACATCTCCAGGAAGTTAAGCGTAATTAAAGTTTTGGAGGCTTGTATGAATTATCAGTTTCTGGTAGAAATTCCTGTATGTAGCAAATCTGTTTGTGGTCCTAATTTTTTTTTCTACTCAGCCTTTGCTAGGAACACCCAGGACACCCCGGAATGCAACTCCTGAAATTCCCAGGCGCAGCCATGCAGCACAGAAACCAACCAGTATACTAGAAGAAGCCAGATTAAGGTAACGTTTGCTGAAAGCAGGAGATGATATCTTTGCTTCAGGTGTGCAAGAGCTGCTGTAGGCTATGCTGAAATAGGGTAATGTCACCTTTACCAGACTGAATAAATTTGGTAAAAATGGGTAATGTTTTGATTCCAGGGGAGCATTAATGAATTGACAATAAATACTGTAGTTACAGGTGGCTACAGTACTACTTTTACAATTGCAAGTTATTGTAACTAGTTCTCAGTGTTAAATTCTGCAGTTAAGTATCTGTCTGTATTCTGTGCAACATTCAATTAAAAAAAAGTGAAGATCCTCTCTTGTAGATGATAATGGTACAATGAGTACCTTCCTACAAGCTATCACCTCTTCTATATCACCCCTACTATACCTCAACTTATTTTTCATATATGAATTACAACAGCTAGATGTTTATTGCATGTTTAATACTGTTCACTTACGAAGATGATTGTTCAGCCTTCTTAAAACTCAAAAGCTTAAAAACTGTAGAGATTAGAATATTTCATTTGGATACTTGACACTGGTGTTCGTACCTAAAGTATGTAAGACAGAATTGGAAAACTACACACAGCTGTGAAGAGGAGAGGTGGGAGGGACTTACTATTTGTTTTTCCCCACGAGGCCCTTCAGGTAGAACTGTGAGCATGCAACTCTGACCTCCAGTTTGTTTGTTTTCTTGTTTGTTTTGATTAAAAGGCTGCATGTTTCTGCTGTCCCAAAGTCTCTGCCCTGTCGTGAGGAAGAATTCCAGGATATCTATAACTTTGTGGAAAGCAAACTGATTGATGGTACAGGAGGGTGAGTTTGTCGGTGAGGCTGTGTAACTGAGGTCACATATACCTATGGTGCAATGACAGCCAATCAAGATTGCTTTTATTTAAAAGGTTATCCTCGTTTGACTGAAGTCAAGATCCTAGTTGAATTTTCCTGCATGGGTTTTTTTATCTTAAGAGGTGTTGTACACATAAATACTGTGAATTCCTTTATTGTACAAATTCAAATTTAAGACAGAAATACCTAGTCAGTTTTAGAGGTCTGGGAAAACTTTAACACGGCAAAACTAGAATTTCTAAGGTATTTTAGATTGTTAGTTACTTTAATAATTAAAAAAAAAAAAACGATGGTACTCTAATGTGTGACATGTCCTAGTTTGCAATAAAGTAATGAATGTAGGGAATTAGCTGAAGTGACAGAGAGGGGAACAGTATTCAAGGCTGGTGTCAGAGCCTAGGAACTCCAACTTCTTGATACTAAGAGGGTTATCCTTTTGCTCAGACTGCTAAAAAGGTGTTTTACTTCTGTAGGTGCATGTATATTTCTGGAGTGCCTGGAACAGGTAAAACTGCAACTGTTCATGAAGTGATTCGCTGCCTTCAGCAAGCTACAGAAGATGATGACCTACCATCATTCCAGTTCATAGAGATCAATGGCATGAAGCTTACTGATCCTCACCAAGCTTATGTGCAGATACTAGAGGTGAGAAAAGCTTCCTCAGTGGCTCTGCTTTAAAAGAAGAGGAAACTCAGATTCTCAATGTTTTACAGGATTCAAGACAACTACCAATCAATACTTCCAAAAGTTAAAACTGACAAAGGGTTAAACTCCCTATTTCCAGAGTTTTGGTGTGACTAATCTGCAGTATAATTTAATTCTTGTCCAGTTACTAACAGGTCAGAAGGTGACAGCAACTCATGCTGCAGCACTGTTGGCAAAACTGTTCTGCACACCTGGACCAAAGAGGAAGACCACAGTGCTGGTAGTGGATGAGGTGAGACCAGGAATCCTTCATTCTCTGTCCTAAATCTTTCCTAAAATATCCTAAAAAGTTTTTAGAGAAGGGAAAAACACAGTGTATGTACTTACAGTATATCATATATGATCTAAAGGAGTAGACTTTGGAGAGAGGACATTCAAATAGTTCCTCTTAGTGTTATTTGGAAACTGAATGTAAATAGATGAGTCTCCTGTTACCAAAATTCTCTGCTTTGTTTTCATGTTGGTTTATTTTTTATGATGTAATGAGTGATTATGTCAAGTCCTAAATAGCATGAAATTCAACTGTTTAGAGTATGTATTTTATCTGGAAGCTGCTGCTCTCTCTGGAGAGAAAATTCACAATGAAATATCAAGTTTTGAAAGTCTGAATATGCAGTGGTAAGTAATAAACAAATGTGACTTTTTTTTTTGCTATAAGCTGATTCAGGTCCTCACATGGATGGGTGGTTTAACCTTGTTGGATGTAATATTAATATCACATTAATGTTTAAAAATTGCAGCTTAATTTTGCGTTGAATACTTCTCAAAGAGAAATTAGATCTCTAATTCCAAAAAATGCAATACCGTTAATAGATTAGTGAAGGAAGCACAACAGAGACACCTTGTTCAGTATCATGTAAGAAGTGTTTTGTGGCAGAACTAACTCTCTCAAACCTCACTGTAACCTGCATTGTAAACACGTTCTTTTTCAGTCAGATTCTTATGTTTTTTTTTTCTTCAGCTTGATCTTCTGTGGACTCGAAAGCAGGACGTGATGTACAACTTATTTGACTGGCCAACTCAAAAGCACTCTAAGTTAATCATCTTGGCCATTGCTAACACCATGGACTTGCCAGAGAGAATAATGATGAACAGAGTATCTAGCAGGCTGGTATGTCCTATAACAGTTAGGTTGCTATGCCAAAAAAAAAAAAAGAACAGATTAAGAACTGCATGCAGTCAAAAGTAGTCTGGGGGGGAAAGGTAGGGTGGGTTACATCAGAAGTTAAATAATTATAAGGAATTATAATTCCCTCTTCTCTCCAGAGGGCAGATGATCATATAAATCTTAGCGAAATAAGTATAGGAGCCAGCTCACTAATCAGATCTCTTACTACATAAGAACACTCTGTTCTTATCAGAATGAATTAAGAAAAAGAATGCAGATGTCTTTTTAAATGTATTAAGTTTTGTATAATTTAATTCACTTCATCATGATGAAGCTGCTTACTCCAGAGTTCAGAGAAATTTTTTTCTGTTTTCCCTTGCTATTTCCCCTTTCATTCCTGGCACCTAATTACTTGTCTCTGTTTGCCATAATCAGATGGTAGATATTATTTATTGAATACCTTTGGTCAGGAAATGGGATGTACTCTATACGTGTGTTTAATACATTGTCCTAGGTCATTGTTTCAATGCTTCTATAAGAAGTGATTTGCAAAAAACAGTGCTCTGCCTTCATCCTTCTGTGACTTAAAAATAGTTGTACAGTAACTGCGAATTTCTTTCTCCCACCCACTAAACCTGCAGATTTGAAGATCTGAGAATCCATGTAGTCATGGGAGAGGAATTCTTCATAGGGGATGTAAGGCTTTACCTCCTTAGAATATGAAAGGCAGTGCGTCATATATAAGTCATAGATTGGTCTTCTCATCTGAAATCAGTTGTTGTTAGCTCGAGCCAGAATTGGATTTGTAATTCTTTGCTGGCTGATGACTTGCAGGCCTAATGTCAAGTCAACAGTATGACTGTATGTGTGCATACAGAAATGCCAAAGAAGAGATGGATATTTTTGGTAGGTTCTGCTGTCTCTGTACTTAAAAATAAGTGTAAACAGCTGTAATCAAAAGATTCTTTTATTGGATGTCTGTAGTTTATTTACAAGTTTTGTAAGAGAACTTGGATTCTAATAGTATGCACCCCTAATTCAGCCTTTCTGGGGTAGTGATCCACATTCAGTCCGTTTCATTTACGGATGTGCACACTTATTTTACAAATACAAAGCAGGAAAAATGGTTAAAACTTATCAAAGTTTGGAGGGGAAGAATGTGAAAAAGATTGCTCCAACCGGAGAAATTAAAACTACTAACTATGCAGGCTATGCTTGAATAGTTTGTACTGCAAGCAGTTCTCACTGTATTTTATTACTTACTGTAGGGTCTCACCAGAATGTCCTTTCAGCCCTACACCTACAAACAGCTACAGCAAATTATTTCATCTAGACTGAACAGCATGAAGGCATTTGAAGAGGATGCAATTCAGCTAGTTTCCAGAAAGGTAAATACAGTACAAGTATTATCCTCTATGTTGAACTAAGTAAAAAGTTTGAGGGACACTGGAGAATTCTGTAACAGTAGTCAGACTTGGTTCTGTGGTAGAATGCTACACATTCTGCATTGGAAACAAAGTAAAGTGCCAGTAGTGGATCATACACTTTTCTTTCTCTAAAGCGTGCATAGCATTTTTGCAGGAAACATGGCTAAAGCAGTGTCCTTGCTTTTTTTCCACCTGCTTTGAGAAGGTAGCTTATGATGATATGATGTCAGCTTTCTACAGTGTTTGGCATAATGAATCATTGGGTGGATCTTGGGGGGGAGAAAAATCTGGTATGCCAGGAGCAGTGGAAATACCCATATTTGTTTTCTCTTTCTCAAGATGTTTAAGGCCTCAGCGTAACCTATTCTATTGCCAGTCTGTATACTTTGAAGTACAAAAACCAAATAATTCCTTAGGGATCAGTAGCTTCTCAAATTCAGATGTATGCATGGTCTAATGCCAGCTCATTAAAATTGTAAGCCACAAGTGGGATTTTAAGAAGTATTTAGTTTCAGAAATTTTGTGAACCTAAAGTTTTTCAGACACTTGCAAGTATAAATTCATTATCTCAAAAAGTTGTGTACTCTTAAAATAATGTTCCTTTATGTATGGAAAAACTGAGGTTTTTCACTTTTTTTTCTATGTGAATATGGATTGTGGTAAGGTGCTCTCTATTTAAAATGTTTCTGAGAACTTTTGGTGGTGAATTGAACTGCTCATACTGAATTTCCTAGATTTTTTTTTAACCGTCTGTGGTTATAGAAGAGAAGTTCAGCCTCAAATTTGTGATTGCTAATTCAAGGTGGGTGTAGGGATGTCACTTTTGATCAATAAGATCAAAATTTTGACCAGTATTTCAAATCTGGATTTGCATAAGGTAGTCCACCTGTTGTGTGTTTTTGAGTGTTTGTTTTCTGGTCAATTGATTCTACAGGCTGAGATGAGTGTTTAGCAAGGAAATATTTCTACAAACCTGTCATGTTTACTTCCAGGTAGCAGCATTGTCTGGTGATGCAAGGCGTTGCCTTGATATCTGCAGAAGGGCCACTGAGATCTGTGAGTTTTCTAGCCAAAAGAGTACTCCTGAAATAGTCAGGATGACCCACATAACAGAAGCCATAGATGAAATGTTCTCATCACCATATGTAAAGGCAATCAGGTAAAAGCATTTCTCAGAGGTTTTTATTTCCTTTTGTGTCATTTTCCCTGTGCTATTTTTCAAAAACCTTTGGTCTATCCTTACACTCTATTTGGAGTGCATGTGATGCATTATGTTTTGTTGAAATAGGATTTAAAAAAAAAAACTATCGCACAGCTGGAAGCCAGATACAACATTGAAATTAAAGATGGGAAAACAAGGTGGAGAAATTTCTTGTTTAAAGTTATACAGGATGTTTCCATGTTAGCGTTCCGCTCAAGAATTTTGAGATGTTGTGATTGCCCCTGTTTACTGTATGTTCTGTCTGAAAAATGTTAATTTGCTAATTCATTAATGTAAACTGACCATAACACGTTGCAGAGCATGTACAATGTTTGATAGGGATTCTGCCATTCTGAGCCTGGGTTCAGAATTATTAAAGGAGCTACAGCCTGGTTCTGCCAGCACAGTACACGCACGGTGTTATGGCATTACACAAGTTTGTAATTCATGGAGATTTACTGTGTTAATATTTTTCTCATGTCATCCCTCGTATGAATGCTTGTAAGAAACAAGGATCTAGACAACTAGCAAACTGTCGTGCTTTAACTGCTTCGTTAAGCTTTATATTCTGCGTGGAATCAAATGTCTTGTTCAGGCAGTGAAAGGCATGGGATGCAGTGCTCTGTATTGTCAGGGTTGCAGGTTGTAATATGGGCTGTCTGACAAAGCGTCTTGTGTATTTCCACTCTCAGGTAGGAAAATACTCAGCACTTAAGTACTGTTACAGGCGATTTCCCTTCCAGACTTCTTCCTAAGGACTCACAAGTTCTAAACTTTGCAGACTAATTCTTGTCCATCTTGTTTTAATATTCAGGAATGCCTCATTGCACGAACAAATCTTTTTTAAAGCAATTTTAGCAGAGTTTCGTAAGGCGGGAGTTGAGGAAGCAACAGTTCAACAGGTATGTTAGTGTTTCATGGTACTTGTATTTAAAGGGGGGCTGTGCACTGTAAAAATTCTCAGGCGAAAACATGACTTCTGAAATGTTGGGGATTCGTATTCCTAGAATCTGATGGAAAACAACATGATAATAAGGTGAACTGGAACATGGCTGTCCAGCCCAGGTGTAAAAACTAATTGGTGCTACCACTTGTAATTGGAAACACCTGCACTTGCATTAACATTAACAGTGGTTTGGCTCACACAATGAATTTTTTTCTCTGCATTTGGAAATGGTGTGCCTTCACCTAACATATTTAGTAAAAAGAAATAAAATATAACCTGGAAATACTGGGTAACATAGTTCAAGGATGAGAGCTGAAAGCTAATTCCAATTTCTGTATCATCCTCTTTCATATTAGAGACAGATATCACCACTAATAGCTTCGGAGTTTTTTAGTAGACTCATAAAATACACCAGCAGAGCCATGTACAGATTCCATTTTGTGATTGGAAGCTAAATGCTAATACTTACAAATATTTAGAACAAAATATTTTACATAAAATAACTTGGTAACTGAATCTGGTTCTACAGGTTTGTAAGTAGGAATTTTATTTTCTGTTGCAGCTTCCTGAATATCTGTTAGTTGATTGGATAGGCTCAGTGGGCAATCTGTTCTTGAGCCTAACAAGATATTCTTTGATGTTCATCTTTTATACTTTTCCTCTAGTTTTTCCTCTAACAAAAGGGTTCCTTCTGCTTCTTCTAAAAAAGAAAATCAGAAGATCCCAAGCAGGTAGCTTGGGATTATGACAAAAGCTCTGTATCTGGTGCTGCAACAGTAGCATGTTGCATTTCGTCTAATAGGCTGAAACTAGTTCTTCCTTCCCAGAGATGTGGAGGAAAGGAAACTTCCCTTTTTCACCTTGGCCTACCAGATTGCAGCAGGAGGTAAACTTGAGTTATATTTTTTTTTAACATCTTTTTTTTTCTTTTTTAACAGGTCTATCATCAACACATCTCACTGTGCAGAATGGAGGGCTTGCAGAGTCCAACAGTGTCAGAAATCTTGGCGATTTGTGCCAGGCTCGGTGCCTGCAGGCTGCTGCTGCTGGAGTCCAGCAATAAATACCTTCACATGCGTGTGCGGCTCAACATCAGCCAGGATGATGTCATGTACGCGCTCAAGGATGACTAAGGCAATAGAGATTTTATTTTTATATATGTATAAATATTTTAAAGATTGTCTATTTTAATTTTTTAAGTATTGACAAAATGGAAGTAGTAGATTGTATTTTTTTAAATATTTTTGCTTGGTGTACCGAAGCACTTTGTCCAATAAAGAACTTGCTTTGAAGCATTTTAAATATTTGAAATGAAACGATCCGTTTCAAAAACGTTGTTGGTAACGGTCCCCTTCCAGCTCAGGTGTGTGAGCTGAAATTGATTACTGGCATCAATGCTGTTGAGCTTATCACTATGGAGCAGTTTTTGTTGTGACCAGCAGTGGTGTTGTGGCATTACAGTTTGTTTTTTCCTCGTTGAGTTCTGTTGACTACAAAAGATGTGCTTAAACCTTTGTTGTTTGTGTCGTCGAAGTGAACTTTACATTTGCTGAACTGGTTGTATAAAGGATTCTCTGCTACTAGGGAACTACTTGACAGATTGCTTTTGTTATTTTTAATCAACGTTGTGCACTTTTTGGATTGGTATTGAGGATTGCTTTATTGAAATGACCTCAGGTAACAGACACCTGCTGAAAATGTACCTTCAAACTAGAACTGGTCCCAGAACTGCACCCAGTGTTTGGAAGAGGAGGTGGTTTGAGAACTGCTCTGGCAGTGTTCTTGTCTTGTGAGCGCAGTGAATAAAACGTCCCCGTAGCTTAAGCTGCAGCTAGCAGAACCCTTTGCACGCTGTACAAGAACTTGCGTTGTTAGGAGTAAGTTATAAGAAGTAAGCCCGTCCGCTCAGCCCAGGCACTGCGGCACAGCCCGCCCTGTCGCCGTGCAGGCACTGCCCCCTGCTCCCGGCCCCGCCCACCGCGCAGGCGCGCCGCTGCCCCGGAGCTGCGGCCCAGGCGTCCCCGGGCCGGGCGGGCAGCGCTGCTCGGGCGGGCGGCTCAGCGCGAGGTCGGCTGCGGAGCGAGGCGGAGGTGGGCCGGGGGCTGAGCCGGGCCGGGAGGCGGCGGTCATTTAAGCGGTGTTCAGCCTATCGCCTCCGCCGGCTCCTCCCTGCGCCGAGGGGAGCGGGGCAGCGCCGCCGCCTTGCCCGCCTACCGGGCCGGGATGGGGCGGGCGGGGCTCCCGCGGAAACGGAGCGGGGCGGGCGGCCGAGGGGCCCCGGAGTATGTGGCTCGGGAACGCGGCCTGCTCCGTCCCGCTGGCGCTGCATCGAGGCGGGCGGGCACGCTGACGCCGTGCTCCTTGTTTGCGCTTAGCCCTTACAGACGCGGCGCTGAGATCCGCCGGCGGCATGCTGGGCAGGAGGCATAAGAAAAGCCCTCAGGCCAAGGGCCAGGGAGCCGCGGTGGCGAAGCAGGTGAGGAAGGGGGTGCCGCCAGGGCAGGGTAGCCCTCTCGGACCTCCGCTGTCCTGCGGGAGGCTCGGAGCTACTTCGAGTTGCTTGTCGATTGCTTTCTGCTTCCTCCTTCAGCGCGTTCTCCTTAAAGTAACAACGTGACAGGCGGTATGTACGGAATAAGGCCTTGCAAGGAAGCCACGGTGCTGTCACACTGTAATCTTTGCATCAGACCTCATGACTCACACTTAGGGTAGTTTCCTAATCACTCGTATTGAGATTTAATAGTAAATTCAGACGCTATGTTGGATTTCTTCTTACACCTGCTAAAGTAGAGAAATAGGACTAGAATATTCAGTAACAAATTTACGGGCAGAGATGGGAAAACAATAAAGCAACAGTTTCTTTTTACTTCCTTCTGTAAGGTTGTTCTTTCTCTAACAGATGGACTGATAAGCTCCTGTCACTGTTCGGTAGCTGTTGCTTAATCATTGAGAGCTTAGGTGTGCCTGCAAGTTGGTTCTGTTTGTACTCATTACATTTGGATGTAGTTTCAGAAGTCTTGATGAGAGAGGCATGAATCTGGTAATGGTTGGCAGGCTTAGGAAGACCAGAAAAGCATAAAGGTAGAAATCTGACCAAGGCAGAATTCTGGATATGGGGATGGAAGTGATGGAAGAGAGAGAGCACTGGTTAAAGTTCTGGAATAAGTTAAATCCAGAATGGAAGCTGATTCAGCTTTGGAGGAATAGCTGATGCAAAAACAGGGAAATGTGAGAGGAGGTTGAAATGGGATATTAGAATGGAAAAAATAGGTAAGTTATTCCATTTTGGTGAAATCAGTGTTATACTGGAGACGGAATGGTTCTGGTAGAAATCCATGAAGCCACCATTGCTCTAATACAAACATTTGTATTCCTCAGTTGAAGGAGTAGTGTATAATTACTTTTTTTTTTTTTTTTTGAGGCAGGGAAAACATAAATGATTTCAGTATCTTTCCTTCTCCCTAAAAAGAAAAAAATAATCTGATTGACATATTCTATATTTTACCAGTTTTTAATTCTATATAGTTTGTTATTCATGTCTTCTTACAGCTTGGGTTATTTCTTGAATACAGTAAGGGCTTGTTCACTTGCAAATGATTTGACTTAAACTTTTTCTGAGTTATACGATGGTATTAAAGAAGTGCTTGAAGAAGTTGGAGAAAGCCAAAACCACGCACTTGATACACTAACTTCATTGGAAATGTGCCTTGCTGATCAGTTTGAAGACTCAGAGCTAGAACTGCTGGATTCTGTTCTTGACTTCCTTACTATGCTTGTAGTGTAGTAGTCATCAGTTTTTCATATTGATAGCATGTACATGTCTATTCTATAGAACTTGAATCTTTAGATCATTGCTATAGACGTTTCCTGATTAAATCTTGTCCAGACCTTCTTTCCATTCTATACAAGGCTACAAATGTATTAGTTTTGTTTTACAGAAGATGGAAGAAGGCAGAGAGTGGTTCACCTATCAGTTCAGTGCCTTACTGAATGTCAAGGGCAGGATCGTGGCTAGTAGACGTATAGCTGTGGCTTTGAATGTCGTTCCCAATCCTTGCAGTGTTTCTCAGCTCTGGCTTACCTTCTTCAGGGTTATAAAAGAGCCACCAATACCTTGGTTCCTACAGGGTTAAAAAAAAAAAAAAAGTTGTCATTACTTAATAACACTAATTGATAAACTGACAGCCAGTTTCAGCTGCTAGTAGCACTTCAGATCCTCCAAGGGAGAAGAAGATTGTTAATCCTTGCAATAATGATAACTTCTTTTTTACTCTACTGCTATAAAGGAGTTGAATGAACTGCTGCCTGCTTGGCCACATGAAGATCAATACACCAAAAAGGATTTGTACTTTGAAAAAATCTGAGAAGAGCTGTTCTGCATACCTTATGTGATGAATGGAATTTGGCTAATTCGTGTTTATTAAAAATAATTAACATTCTTTGCATCAAGAACACTTTTATTCCTGGGTCAGTTAGATACTTGATCAGCAATAAAACAGTTGTGTCAAAATGATGATTTAGAATAGTGTCTTTCAGATTAAGACCTCAGAGATTTCTCTGATATTTATGTCCTCTGGCATGTTTTGCAAAATTTAGAGGCAATCTTCTGTCACATTCTTAGTACTGTTAATAATCTTCCCTGAGGTGCTGTCACTTATAGTGATAATCTGTTTCAAACACTTGATTGCTTTTTTCCAGTGTAATGTGGACATTGCTGGGTTTGTATTGGCCACGTTTCTGTGTGTGTGTTTCCTTTTTTTGATTATGTGCTGAGATAATGAGAAATAGAGAATAGTTCTGTATACGTAGATGTAGCTTATTCCAAAAGACAAAGGTCAAGTCTCTGCTGTGTACACATCAGACCTGTATTGTGTGAAAGGTGATAAAATATTTTTTAGCTTAGTTTTTCCAGAAGCTACCCTGAACTTCCTTGATGATATCTGCTTAATGGGTCTCAGTATAATTGGCATCGTTTTATCTGGTTATGACAAGCTATTATATTTTGTTTTTAGAAATCATTAATAGTGTAGAGTTTCTAGAGGGAGTATTCATTGCTTATTAAGACTTACGTACTGCATTTCAGTCATGGATGCCTTGTGTGTGTTGTTTTAGTGATAGAAGTGGTGTTATAGTTGGCTTAAAAAAAAAAATCTATGCAGTGTGATGTTTTTGAGTGTTATTTCTGTTCTCACAGCAGTACTTGTTTTCCTTCCCTTGGCTCCAGCTGGGCCTGTTTGTAGATTTCAATCCTGAAGAGATGCTGCTGGGTGCAGAGGAAGGTGGGGATGATGGTGACCTAGAAGCAGAGTTTGCTGCTATCACAGGAGCAAAGATGAAAGAAGGGAAAACGAAACCAAAAGGAAAAAGTAAGTACAAGTCTCAGGATTTTAAACACTGACAACCTGAATAATTTTTAAAGACATTTATTTACAAATCATTGATTTGTGTGAGAAGTTTTTCCACCACTGATAGAAGCTGTATTCACTTTAAAAGGTTACAATGGTTACTGTAAAAAAGGGTGAGAAATTTTTGTCTGTGTTCTTGTTAATATAGGGAAAATATATACGATGGCTAGCTAATTTAATAATGACTAAATTAAGACCTACTTGTTAATTTAGCGTGTGGAGTCATAACGTGGTGGTAGGTGCTAGATGAGTTTAAAATAGAGATCATGTTTCTTGTGGAGGCTGGGTTGTTTGGTTGTTCTTTTGGTTTTGTTTAGAGTGCATATACTGAATAAGTGTTACATTTTTAGTTACTTAGATACTGTAACCAAAACAAAATATTCTTTTAGGAGAGGGATTCTGGAAGCGTCGGAGTTACTGGGAGGATTCAGTAGATAGTGTCATTCAGGAGGTTTAGTGTCTCTTGGAAAATATAGTTATTATTGTTAATATTTTAAGAATCTACTGCTAATCTAATAGTGTTTACTTACAGCTATGCAGTGTTTTATAGGTTTTCTGTGAGCTACTGTCAAGATTGTTGCAGAGTGGGGCAGTTTACTAGTGGACAAGTTCTGCTGCCAAATTAGTATGTTGTTAGACGTGCAGGGTGAGCTTGTGTCAGGAAACACATCTATTAGAAACAAACTTCTCTTGTGCTAGGTTTTCAGCTGAAACAGTTCCTTGGTCTGGTCACCTGCCTGCGTTGAACCCTGCTGTGCTTACAAGGGAGAGGGGTGGTTGAGCACGTGGTGCAATAACCGACTCCTGGATTCGTGTTCTAGAGCTGTAATAGGGAGGGAAGAAGTCATCTCTCTGTACCTTGCGGTTGCAGGCAGCAAAAGCTGTCCTGTTGCAACATCTCAAGTACAGAAATCTCTGCTATCTGCAACCACAAATGTCAGTTGGTCAGCTACTGAGATGCTTGAAATTGTAGCCTCAACTTGCCATACCGGATTAGAGTTGAACCAGCCATCCAAGGAGGCTCAGTTGGTACCTTGTCACTAGAGGGGCTTCACGTAAGGGATACTCTGACACTTGAAGTGCAGCTGCTTGCCTTTGGATGCAGCCTGCTGTCCTGGTTGCAGAGTTTTGCTATGTGTCATGTACATTGGCAGTGTGTTTGATAGAGTTACTACAGCACTGATAGAGTAACTTAGGTCATTTGAGCAAAATGAACTTTGGGTTAATTTTCATCTGATTCAGCAAATTCAGGGGAGGGATGCGATCTGTTTTAGTTCCATTAACATCAACTCAAAGGCTAAGCCCCGAAGATCTAGATTTTATTCAGCGTTTGCTGAGACTGATGAAGTAAGAGACATGTCTGCATAGGGAAGAATCAGAGTCATTCATGTGTACAGCTGGTATTTGTGTGCAAATATCTCCACTTTGAGAATGTGTGGAGGAAGTGGGTAGTTAAAGGAGATTGCAGGTAGGCACGGTATGAAGTAAAGGTGTGAACTTGGCAAGGAAAAGTTTAGTAGAGTCCTCAGGGCAAAGACCAGAAGTTTGAAGAGAAATGGCAGCACAAAATAACAATAAAGATATGGAAGAAAGGAAATCTTGGGGAATGAGATGGCAATGCGTGAAATGCAAAAGTGTAGATAGAAAGGTGGAATAAAGTGTTTTTCCTGATTTGTATAGCAGATCTCTGTGCCAGCGGCCTGCTTTTGCTTTTGGGCTGAGGAGAGGAATCTCCCTCTAAGGACAAGTTTGTTGCCTTGATTCTGTGTCAGAGGAGGGTCAGGCTGGGTTTTAGGGGAAGTACCTAGAGGTGCTTTCCTTCTGCACCAGAGGACAGCGGGCGTGGAACCGGCTCCCCAGGGCAGTGGGCGCAGCTCTGATCTGCTGGAGCTGAGGGAGCATTTGGACAATGGACAGAGTTTGTGTTTTGAGTGGTTCTGACTGGAGCCAGGGGTTGGGCTCAGTGATCCTGGTGGGTCCTTTCCAACTCAGAATATTCTACTAAAACGTGAACAAAAGTTTTGAGGGCAAGAATTACTGGAATTCAGTGCCTGCATGTCGTCTGTGTAACTGTTGAATCTGCCTCTGCTTTGTGAGCTAACTCAGTCAAATCTGTATGTGCAGGTTCTTGGGAGCTGGAGTACTTTTACCTCAACTGAGTTGAATATGAGAGTAGAAAAGGGAACAAACAGGGAACTGTTTGTTGGAAAAACAAACAGTTTATTGGTACTTTGGGGATAGCTATGGAGTGCTTCTGTTCCATAGAGAATCAGAATTTAATCTTTCAATCAAAGGTCATACCAGGAATAAATTATGTCTTGTTAGCGTAAACTGGCATGAGGCAAGGGATGCAGAACAGAAAGATCTGACAAAGATGCCAAGTCCAGACTTTGTTAATATGCACAATCATGTCATAAATACCTTTTATAAGTATCTGTCATGAGCTTAAAATTAGTTCAGATGTTTATTCCTCCTGGTAACAAAGGCAGCTTCAGTAATTTCCTTTCATGGATAGAAACTTGTGATCAGATTTATTCATGGATGGTTTATATTAATTTGTTCTTGTGACACCATTGTGTTTTATCTTATCTGAGAAATACAGTTTTGACAAAACATCCAAGAATAGCCAGTATTATTTCCTGATTTTTTCTGTGTAAAATTGAAATCTTACATGATGACAAAGTGCTTATTGCTAGTTATTTCTGTAAATAATATCATAGAGATATTTATCTTAAATCAGCCTAGGAACTTAACTAGTGACCTGTAGTAATTTTTCCCTGAGCCAGTTGTTTCATGTAGACCTACCTGTTTGTTTTCCTCACTCTTAAATGTCATTACTGTGCAAACCTGGCACAGCATCTTTCTCTTCTGCAGCTATGTTTTCTGAGCACTGTTGTGTTCCACCGTATATGCTTGTTTGTCATAGTGCTCATAATTTTGCAGTTTGGACTCCTTGTTTTACTAAAGAGCTAAGTTACTGGATGCAGTCATTGTGTTATTGCCTACGTTGGCTGTCACTTTCGGAAACATTGGTGTAGCTTTTTTTTTTTCCTAGATGCTCATTTCCCCGGTGTTTGCTCTTTATCCATGAGTATGCCCTCATTTACCTGTGACTCTGATCAAAGATACAAAGGAAGCAAAGTCACTGCTGTCTTTCAGCCAGTAGATATTCCTTTAGGATTTGGATTCAGTGACAACGTAACTGTTGCCTAGGGCTTATATCTCTTTGTGGTTTCTTTTGCAGCTCCTCTGCCCATGGATCATATTGAAAAGATGGCTGCAGAGTGTATGAAGGACCTGAATGAAGATGAGGAGGAAGCAGAGGATGAGGATTTGGAGAAGGATACAGACCTGTTGGTATGTGTAACTTTGGTAGCAAGAAGTTTTAGCGTGCAAAATATTCCAGCTGACATTCTGTTGTGGTTTGAAAAGTTGATCATGCAACACCCCTCCCTCCCCCTGGGAGAAGGAAGAGGAAGAAAACTCTATGGAGATAGGAGAAAGTAATTTATTAAAAGGAATCTGAGATAATACAGAATAATTAAGAATCAAACAAACCAAAAATAAACCGGAGGAGAGAGAGAGTCCGTCCGAGTCTTTATGGCCCCGGCCCTCACTGACTGGCCTCCAGGAAAAGACGACAGATTAACTCTTCAAACTGCAACGCATTCAAATGTGTGAGAGCCTGAGAGGAGTTGGAGAACAGTGAGAATCCCATTCTGTGTCAGCTGGTGAAATAAGGTAGCAAACATTCTCCTTAAAGTGATGCCTATGACCATTTTGCTACTGCTTGAGGTAGTGTTTGCCTTGAGAGGAAGATCCCAAGTAATTCCTTTGTGATGAGCTTTTAGGGAAGGAGTGTTAGGCAGCATTTTTAACATCCATCTTTAAAGGATGCTTGTCTGAAGTTTGATAGGTTTTAATGATGGTTTGAAGGTACTTCTCTAGCTTTAGATCTCTAACTGCAGTCTTGTGTGATGATCCTTGAGCTGCAGTCTGGATTTTAAGTATCTGGCTTTCTATTGTGGAGAGAATTGGAACTAATGGAAGCGGTTTCTTTAAAATAAATACAGAAATGTCTGAGATATGAGATGCTAAGACTCTCTTTGTTTAAGGTCCATCCAAAGGAACTTGAGAGTTGATTTGTTTTGTATTCTGAGGCAGTAGAAAATTTTGAAGAACTGTTGACTTCTGCTTTAGGCAGAATTGCAAGAAGTTCTGGGTGTGGAAGACGAGACAGGAAGCTGTGGGGATGAAGCAGTAACAATGGAGCAGTCCATAGCTGAAGCAGAAAATGAGCAACCTGAACTGCAACCACAGGTAGGAGAGAGCTTTATGTTTCTGACTGTTTTGCTGAATCACTTTTATGATACGCATTATTACAAGGGTAACAAACAAGAGAGAGACCTTTTTGTCCTCGAGGGAGGAAAAAACTACACTATTGTAGTCTTCTCTGTGGAACCAATGCTGTATTTATATAAATGAATGATAATTTTTTGTTTTGTTCTGAGGATGAGTTTTAGTGTAAGCATAGAATTGACGAGGTAAATAGAATCCATCATGCCTTATGCCTCATTTTGCATACGAGCATGCAAACAGCAGTTCAGACTTCCATAGTTTGTGACTTCCTCCCCTGACCATTAAGCTGTGTGCTGAGATTGTGAAGCCTGTTGTAACTCCGCATCTTTGACATCTTTGTGGATTTCTTTTCTCAATAGCATTAACCTCCTCAGTTCAACTTGTCAATCCTCATGCAGTTAAATCCGTTATGCAGTTACTGCCCTGTTTCTGTTGTGTGCTACAGATTCCAGTGCCCTCATGCATTGTGCCCATTAATGAGTCTGTCAGAGTTGCTGTAGAGATAATAGCAGTAATTACATCAGTAGCCATCTGAATTGTCTCTGTAGCTGTGGAGTGTTTGTAAGTAGCTAGTCATAACTTTGCTTGGGCTGCTTTTGTCACTGACCTAATCTCAAGCTGTAGGAGGAGGAAGAGTTCTTATAGTAAAACCAAGTAGAAGAGCATATGAGGGAAGTAAACTAGCATGTTTAAAAAAAGAGAAAAGATTTGTGCCAAAATATTTCTTCACACCCTTTGCTGAGTGGTGTTTGAAAGACGTTACTGTTCTCCTCACCTACTCTCTAACCACATGGCTCCCATTACCCTGTTGACTGAATTTTCTAAATGTCTCCACCCATTCTTCTCTATTGCCCCTTTGAGAGAAAGCCCAGAGGTGGATCCAGGAACTGTTAGTGTAGTACAAGTACTGCTCTGTTTTAGAGAGACTGCTCCATCCTTGTGTTTGTTGCTAATGTGAGTGTGTTTAGCAGATGAATGCTTGCTTTTCAGTTCTGTGCAAAAACTCCTATCATTTGATGAAGTAAGTTTTCTTGATTTGTCTTGTTATTTCTTCTGAGACCACCTCACTTCCTGCTGTTACCAGTGAGCTGCAACAGACAATAGAGAAGAGGATTGTTAACTATAGGACGGCAGTTTCTAACGCAAAGGAGTTGGGTGAGAGTGCCAAACTACGCCGGTACGAAAGAGGCCTTAAGGTAAGTTAGATTCATAAATTATGTGAACGAGGAGGTGACAAAATCAGTTCTCAGAGGTGTAGTTCAGTCATTTCAGATGCATGAAATTGCTGAAATGGGAGAGAAATTGTAATATACTGCTGTGAGCTACTTTAAAAACATTTACTAGTGTTTCTGCATAGTAAATACATAGGTAAAGCACACCTTTGTATGTCTGTGCATCAGCTCTTTTTCTGTTGAATGTAGCTAGTAGCAATGGGAGGCAGGGAATATGGCAAATACTGATGTTGAACCTGCCCATCTACATCTGAATTTTACTTGTAATGTTAATTGTTACCTGAACACACAGTTTAGGAGCTTTACTAAAACATACAGCTGCCAGTTCATCACTGGTACCCTCCTTCAGATATTACCCTTCCACTCAGTTCTCTGAGACAAAGGCAGGATACCTTTCCCTGGATGTGCTTGAAAATGAAAATCAAACAGAACTTTTCATCAGGACAATTACAGATTGCAGCGAGGAGCAGTTTCTTTAGCTCTGCATGTTTTCAGCCAGGTGGCGTGCTTGCAGTTAGTTTGGTAGTGCCTGGTGATTGCTGCTGTGCAGTGTCTTTATTTCCCTGTTCTGTGATCTCCTGCAGTGTCTCAGACAGCAGCAAACTCTGTCTTGTTAAGCAAAGCTTTATCCCTCAGTGTGGGAAGAGTGTAATGTCTGTTTGGCTACCAAGTGTGCAAAGGGAACGACTGAGGCCAAACCGGGAAAAGGAAGTGCACAAGAAGGGAGATTTCTGTGTGTCTCCTTTCTACTTGCTCTATATGGAATGTACATGTAACTACCTGACCTTCAGGAGAGCAAGAGGGGTAGCAAAACCAGCTTGCTTGTCAAATACGGAAACCTAGAGCTCTGTTTGTCTCTTCCTTTGCTTTGTTTTTCAACAAGGAATGGAGTTTCCATGTGCTTAAGTGGTGTAGCTAAGGTTAGTAGACTGGATCTTACTTCACCACTCAGTTCCTTAATTAGCTAGATGACACTCCAGCAAATGGTATACAGTTATCTCATGTACTTGGTTCCTAGAACTGTGAACGTTAATCCCAGAGAGTCTAATTCCATGTTTCATGTAACACGTGGGGAGGAGAGAGCTGTGTGTGGGTTGCTGGACTGGTCTGAACCCCAATCTCACTTGCTGTTAGTCCAGAGTATATATATCCCACTGATACTTAGTAGGTCAAACAATGCCACAGCTAACTGAAAGTAGCAGTGATTCTGACACTGATGAGATGATGATGATGTTGTCTTTCTGTGCTTCAGTTTCTGTGGCAGACGAAGTAAAAACTTCTGTTTTGGGTTTAAGACCATGATGTTTTTTCTCTGAACTTTAAGTTTAAAAAATTAAAAAAAAAAAAAGTTTTTTTTAAACCCTTTCTCTACCCCAAGTAGGAACTGCCTGACTAGCAGTTAACCCATGTTAATAATGATGAGAGCTTCTTGGTGTAAGTCACCATCTGTCTCATTTCATTTGCTAGTGTTTAATGTTTTTTTCTGATCCCTACAAAATTCGTATGCGGACTCCTTCTTTCCCTAAATCCAATTTTGCAGTGACATTTCAGTGTAGTATATTTTATTTTGTTTTATGGACAAACTGTATTTATAGGTGATACAAATAGCTTCTTTGTGATTGTGTGTTACAAAGCTGACTGTTCCACATCAACCATGGTGTAGGTGCTGAGGTACTTTCAATTACCTAGTTCGGGTAGCAAGTCCTTTGTACTGTGTTTAATCTGATAATTGGGCACCTTTTGCTAGTGCTGATGTTGCCCTTGCAGAAAAAGGGGGAGTGCTAAAGGATATCCATCTCTAGTGATGGGATGTAATAGATCTTACCATGAGTAGGGGTATTAATTCATGTTACAATGATTTTATGCTAGCACTATGCTTGATGAAAATACCTACTGACTTTGGTGTTCCATCTCTTCCAGACACTGGAAACCATGCTGGCTGCAGTGAAGAGAGGCAAAAAAATCAATGAGGAAGAGATGCCACCTCCTGTTGCAACAGGAAAAAGCTCTTCTCACATATCTCAAGCCACAGGAGCAGAGCAAGAAAATTCAGGAGATTCAGTCAGTGTCCCACCAGAGAGTAGAGCTGAGTCTTGTGCAGGTGATGAGCAGAAGACCTCACATGAAGCAGAGCAGCATCTGGAATTGGAATCTCTACAGAATCGTGCTGCTTCTAGTCCTACCCTGGAAACAGGTGCCATAATCTGAGAATATAAGCAGCTGCAACATGATATTAATGCTACATCTTTCTCCATTTTTTAATTGTGTTGCAAAGTCCTGCCTTTGTCTGCACTTTCCTGCTGAATATTTCAGATAAAGTGGACAGTGGGATAGTGAATCTCTGGTAGTGGAATCACATGTTATTACAGAGCTGTGATCTACTGTGTATCAGTGTGTTCAACGTTTACTGTGTCTCAGCATCTCCAGTGTTGTGACATGTGGAATTAGAAGCTTTAAAGATTTTTTTGAGATCCTGATTAAAAGAGACTTTTTTTTTTTTTTTAAACTGGGAAAAGTGGAATTGTCAAGCCTGGTAGGGCTGGAAACTAAGAGGAAAAGCTGGGTGTGTGATTCAAAGCAATGCAGGACTGAATAGATGAATGTAGCAAGAGGTGCATATCTTCCATGTTCTGTGGAAGTCACAGTATTGTTTTATTTTCACAGATCTCCATAGCAGCAGCACACGAGCAATACTACTTCAGAGGCAGAAGGAGTATAAATTAGCAGCTCTGAAAGCCAAGCAGCAGGGGGACCTGGAGAAGGCAAAGGAATACATGAAGATAGGCAAGGTATGCATGCAAAAAATCCTGAATGCTAAACGTACCCTGTGCTGTATCCATGTACCATGCTTATGCATTCATTGAGTGTCGTGTGTTCATTGTGACAGCTAGCAAGTCTTGGCCATACTAGGATACACCTTCTGTTTTGTTTCTGTGCATTAGAAATTTAATGTGGTCTTGGAAGCTCTGGACAGTGGGCAGCCAATAGACCTCCAGAACATGCCTCCATCTCCTCAGGGTAAGGTTTACCTTACACAAACTTTTTTAAAAGTCTGCCTGTGCTGTAATGTAAAATGGTTCTGAATTTGATTGTGAAGCTATAAGAATTGAAGATCGCTTAGGTCTGAGACTTAGTGCATATTCAAATTCTAATCAAAACCATCCAAGAAAAATGAGGTATTGTTATTTATATTAATCTCTGTGAATTACGAAGTTCATGTATGAGTTGATGTCTAACTTTCCTTTTTTTTTTAGTACGGATAACAGCAGGCAATATTTAAGTGGCGGAGGAAGGGGATGATGATTCTTAAAGTTCACTGTAATGCTTAATGATGTTATGTGTTTCAACTGAAGTTCATGAGGTTTCAGATTAACAGATTAGCAGATATGCTAACAGGGATACAAACAATGATTAATTTCAGTGCATTAAAGTCTAAATGTTAGGAAGGAAAATATTAAAGATAGTTGAATCGTTGTAAGAGACTTCTTATTAAAATGGATCTAGCATCATCACCAACGTCTGATCTCTGCAAGTCAGTATTACTGCAAGTAGTAGATTATTATATTAAAGAAAATAAATGACAGATTATTTTATTTCAATAAATCATGAGTCTTATGACTCCTTAAGTTGTGAACTGATCACCAAATGGCGTTAGAGAGAATCCTCACCCATGACATATACCCACGTTAGACATGGATGTAGTGGATATTTTTCTAGTTTTCTAAAAATAACCACTATTATTTGCAATGTGGATTTCTGAATAGATGGTTTTACTTGCTTCCCTTTTCAGCACATCTTTTGTTACTAGGATATTTTAGGCAAGTTTGCGATTTTTTTCATGCTTCCCATCTGCCAAGGTGGCAAGTTATGTTTTGGGAGAGAATTCTTAGAATACCTCAAATGCTTTTACTTTTTTTTCTTCTTCTTTGTAAGCAGCACTAACCTAAATTAAACCAGTATTTCAGATTTTTCTACTGTAAAGCACTTTTGCCGATTCCTGGGAATTTTAGACTTATATAGCCACCCAAATATTGTTTTGAAGCCAGAAAGCTTTCTCAGTCCATGGTTTTCTTACTAACAGGAGTTTACTTACTGCTTATGGAACGTGCTGTGAATCTTCCTGCTTTCCTTGCTTTGCAGATCTTGAAAGCTTAGGAAATGTACGAGAAACATCCAAGCAAAAGGTACCAGCTTCAGTGGGAAGTTCTCAGGATCTTGCAACACTTGAATCCCAAGCCCAAGAAGCTTCAGGTAGGACTTCTGGATTTTTGTAGGAAGCCATAAAGATAGCAGGGCTGGAAGGCATTTTGAGGTCTGTGTTTTCCAGTGAAGTACAGCAGGGTTGAGTATAATTAGCTATGTTCCTAAATTTTGTTTGCTGCTGATCCAATCTGTATTTTTGTTCTATACCAGTAATGAAAGTAAAAAATTCATAAACTTCCTTTAGAAGAGTTGTATTCTTAATTAGAATTTTCAACAATAGTTTTGTCTCTGCAGAAGGTAAGGAAGAGTAGGAAAAAGGCAGCTTACATGTTTTGAAGTCTGAATCACATAGATTTTCATTGTCTTTCTTATTTCAAGCTTCCCTGCAGGAGCCAAAAACAGTGCTGGAAGCCTTGCAGCAGAGGCTTGAAAAGTACAAGTCGGCAGCAGCACAGGCTAAAGCAAGTGGGGATGATCGGAAAGGCAGGATGCACGAGAGGATAGCCAAGGTAAAATGCAAATGTAGTGAGCTGTTTGCATCTAGCAAAGCTGCTGGAGTTAATTCTCTTGCTGAGAATTTTTCAGGATGAAATAATTTGTGTATTGTCCTTTTATTTGGAAAGAGTTTCAGTGCAAAAGCTCTGAAACCTTCAGAGTAAGGAAAAACAAAATACAAGTGTTCAGCTTTACTGAAATAAAACCAATTCAGAGGCAGGGCACATCCTGTGAATAAGAAGTCTGAAGAACGTAAAGCTTCTCAGTTTTTCATGCCAAAAGAATTTAAAAAATGAGATGTCTGTTTCTGAGCTGCAGAAATTGTTGAGCTGAGTTCCTATTCCAAGATTGCTGCTTATTGATATGTCAATGAGGTAACTTAGAGATTTAAAATGTTAGGAAAACTTGCGTTTCAGAGCAGTATTTTTACTTCCCTCTGACAGCTTTTACTATTCCAGAAGGAGGTGCAAATAATCATTGAAGCGACATTGTCTTCAGAATTAGAGGACGATGATACATATACAACTTACTACCAAAATACTGTGTATTCTGCAATAGTTGTGGTAGTTAAATATAAATGATAGGTAACTTAGAGTTAACATAAAACTCCATTTTATGTCTTACTGACTGCCTTTGATTACAGCAATACCAGGATGCCATAAGAGCTCATAAAGCAGGGAGAAAAGTTAACTTTTCTGAGCTACCTGTTCCTCCTGGTAAGTGTGACTGTAAGTGTCCTAATAACAACATCTGTATGTGCTCTGGGCTCTGCAGGAGTTGTGCAGATATTGCCTACTTATGCTGTGAAATGACTCCTCGTTTTTTCGGTTCAGGTGACTGGCCTTTCTTTTTGGTAGCATTGAAGAATACGTTTTAAAACTGCTTATCGAAATGCTCCCAAACTTACACACTGGTAAATACTATTTGACAGTGCCAGAACTTGAGAGCTACCCTGTCTGGAGAATTAAGCAATGTAATCATGAGCAGGTGCTGAATATACCTCTGTGCCAGTCGTGGAGGAAAGGGTAAACTTGGGATGTATGGTCTCTCTGGGGTAGGAGAAGGAGATTTTTGAAACTGGAAAAAATTTACCTGATGTTTCCCATTCTATTTCTTCCCAGTAACAGCCTCAGATCTCTGTGTTTTATTAAGTATCTCCTTGCAACACGTAACAAGTCAGATGAATACTGCCATTCTCAAGGCTAGTAAGAGCAGTGTACGGAGATGAAACAAATCATGCCTGTGTCACACTGAGACAGTGACAGAAACTGAACCTCCTTCTTGAGACACTGTCTCTTTTTTTTTTAATCTTCTTCAGAACTTAGAGTGCTTTGTCTATAAAGGTTTGGGCAAGGTCATCTATGAATACTTCATCTCTGGCTGGCGTGATACTGTTTCTCTTCTTGGGAGCATCATTCCTTTTGCCTTATGTGTTCTTGTGATAAGATGCACTAAGCACTGCAAAATGGTGCTTAGAATTTCTAAGTTTTGGGGGAAAAAATCCTCAAAGGGACACAAATCTAGTGGCTTTTTTCTCACTGTCAAATGTGGCAATTGCAAACTCTGTAGTAGCAGTGAAGTATATAGTAGTAAAGTAGGCAGTGGCAAGCCTGTCAGGTGGTGTAGCACTTTGAACAGCTCCTGCTTTGAATCTGCCCCTGAAAAGCAGCAGTTCAGCAATTCCTGCTTTAGAACACAGTCTAATTCATAGTGAATATCAGTTTGGTAAGAGTGAGGTACTCCAAGTTTAGCCTTCTGAAAATATGCATAACTCCTCAATTTCCTTACACAGTTGTATGTTTTCCAGTCAGCATTTAGAAGCCATGTGATTTACATTGGAGACAGTGGTCAGCCAGTCATTGAAACCAGCACTGAGATGATACGGGACTGACAGTGCGTTTCATTGCATCTGGATGGTGATAAGTAGCAGCCTTGACCTTCATGGGGACAGAAATGCTGCTTACTAATGCATCTAGTGTCACACAGGGGTTTTGGCATAAAGTTCTGCGTTCTGCCTGCCTGTATACCTCAAATGAGTTCTGTACCTGCAGCAGCCATCTCTAGGCTCAAAAATAGTTTAGTTATTTCTTAGCACTTCTAATGAGACTAGAAACAAGAATGCTTGCTACATATTAATGAGACAAATCTTACTAATTTAGAAAAACAGTAGCATCTCTGTATCTCTGCTCTTTGAAGCTGACACTGAACTGATGGCGTGGAAATCAGAATTTATCTTCCATCATTCAGCCTTCCTTCTATCCTTAAAAGGATAATGAATTGGATTGTTCTTCTTCACATTTAGCTGCTGTATTTTTGCTGTACTTTGCAACCTCTCCATTGCAATAGAACTTCCAGCATATCCTTCGGCAGCTAATGTTATAGTGCATTTTCTGGACTTCAGCTATGCGTTTTTTGTTAGTGTATGAGATAGCACTGATTTTCTGATGGACCATGGGTCAAATAAAGTGAGGCTGTAGTGAAAGAGCCAGCAACTGTTTGTACAGTCTGCTGCACTTCTGTGTTAAGGAGAGTAGCTAAATTATTTGCTGCTTCTGGGAGCATCTTGTACCAAATTTTTTGAAGTTCTAAGTTTCCTTGGCTGGCTGCCAGTTGCTGAACTTAGAAAACCATGCTCTGCTACTTCATCACTTTAGCATCATCCCTTTAAGCCTGGATATTGGTGAGAGGTCTGTTCTTAAGGCCACCTAGCAAGGATTTGTGGCCTTGGCCTCAATCTAGTTATCTCATATTTCAGAAGTCAATATAATTAATACTTGGTTAGAATTAACAGAAAGAAGAAAGACGAAAGACAGAACATATACCTTGTGCAACTCTTTATTTATTTCTTCCATAGGATTTCCCCCTCTTCCTGGTGTTGCAGCGATGGATGGTGACAAAACTATAGCTGCTGTTCTGGAAAATGCCAGCAAGCTGGCAAGCATGGAGGAGAATGATGAAGAGGAGGAGGTTAGTGTTTCTTTAGCATGTTCAGTAGTTTAAATGTTGTCTCTTCTGGTATGCAGAGATGACTTTTAGTTTCAAAGCAAACACCTCAGGTCCTGGCCATACCTTTACATTGTTCAAAAGTGCTTAAATCTATACGGTGTTCCTGCATCCTAATAGTTCCAATGTTTGTGCTTCCCTAGCATGTTCAGCACTCACTGTGTCTTGTCACGCAGCACTTGCATTTCGTCTTTGGTTTAATTTCTTTCCCTAGCTAAATTTGGTTGCTGATTATGCTTGTGCTTTCAACCAGAATAGCTTTTAATGGAGAAAATTCCTGGATGATGTTTTTTTCTGCCTGCACTTGCTCTTTTTGAAATGACTATGTTGTTGAACACTCCTTGTGTCCCTTTTATAGCAGAAGTTTGGATTTTGCAGTGGGTCAGCTACCTAGTGGGATGGCCCTCCTTATAAACCTCAGCAGTTAAAATTTGCAGTCTGGAATGTCATACTTCCCTCAAAAGTGGTATTAGGGAGCTGGTATAGTGATAACTAAGTTTATTGATGCTTGAGATACGGTCCTCTGGGTTAGATTGTGTGCATTTAATATGAAATTACTTCTGTTACGGTAGAATGAACTTCTGACACAGGCCCCAGTTGCCAAGAAGCCTGCTCAGCTGCCTGGAAAGCCGACTCAAGTTGTTAAGCCAATTACAGTGCCATCTGCTGTAGCTGAGGAGGAAAGCTCTCCTGAGTGTGTGAAACAAGGTACATCACCCTCCAGCCTGGACAAGGCAAAGTCAATGGACCATCTCCCTCCAGCTGGTAAGGTGGCAGGATCAGCATTCCCTGTTATCCATGTGCAAGTCATTTGCACTAGTTTTGTTTAATACCTTGATAAAGACTTCTTTTTATTGTGGTTGAGATCTAAGCCCGCGAATGTATGGTATAGATTTTCTCTGTCAGGAGCCTCTGTATATTTGCCTGCTGGAGGGCAGATCCTGACCATCCATGCAGCCTTTATTTCACAGAGGCAGCATGTGTAATTATAAGGTTGATTGGGTTTTTAATTAATTTTGATGTAACAAATATATTGATTCGTAATATTTAATTCTGCTCCCAGTTGAACTCTACTCTCGTTAGAGTGGATGGCTCGCCAGTGTGAATTATTCATTGATGTAATGCAGCCTCCTGCATGAAACAGTGGTTTCTGCCTTGTCTTTGTCTTTATACCCAAGGATATCAAACCAGTGCATAGGCAGTAATTCATCAATCTCTAGTCTTCCTATTGCTAAGGTCCCTGAACAGCTGTCTGTACAAGATTAATTGTACAGATAGTATGGGACAGCCGCCACCTCACTGTGAGATTTGGGCATGCACCAGCAGTGTCCAAGCTCTTACCAATACTGCTGTCATGCCACAACCATAATCCCATCCTGCCCTAGGTAGTTCCTCAGGACAAAGCAAACTGCCTACTTAACTGATGCGAGTTCTTTTGCAGAATGCAGAGGTATTCAGTGTGCCTGATAATTCATCTCTCTAGAAAGTTCCATGGCTTGTTTTGTAAAGAACACTAACTCATAGAAGTTGTATGCTTTGACTTTGAAAATGTATGAATCCTCATGAAATTAGGTTGGTGCAATTTCATCTGGCGTATTAATCTCTTACATGAATTGCTCTAGACTTACTCTGTGAAGAAAGTGTTAATAACTCATCTCTGGCATTACCTGGTCAGTAATCTCTCCTGGGCATTTCAAATATCTTAAAATAAGACCAGTAGGTGCAATAAGAACTGACACAGATTCATACAGACTTCATCTTCACAATGAAATGCCAGTACTTTGCTATCATAGATAACTGCATTCTGTGACCCAAACGTAACCTTCTTCCTCTCCCAGAATTATGAAGTGCAGCTTAGTTGATAATCAACTTTTCTTTGTCAGAGTGTGTGAGGCATGAAGAGGTATGGGAGTGCGGTGGAACACTTAAGTTCTACACCAGGAAAGGAGCCAAGATCAGTACGAATAATGGCTCTGTTAAGTCCATTCTCCACAGATTTTCTTAGAAAACACCTGTGTTCTGCATCTCAGCCTCACAGAGAACTGTGTCCTGGTTGTGTTGTCTCAATGAAAACTAGACTAGCTCCCTTGTCTAATTACTTAGGTTTTGGCTGATGGGACAAGTTGCTCACAGCAGCAGGGCAGCAGGCTCTCTTGTGAGGATGGGATATTCATCTGACAGCAGTGAACACAGCAGGAGAGTCACTGGTGTATTTATTTGCTGAGACAGGCACCTCTTGCATGTGTGGTTTAGCTTGTGTAATCACAAGTAAGAGTGCAGTGGTGAATACAGTATGAGTATCTTTGGAAGTGGCTGTAGTCAGCTCACACTGTACCCTTTCCTAAGTGAGGGGGACAAAGGGGCAAAATGCACAGACCTGTTCCGTTGTAAAGCAGTCTTTTCTAACTTGTGTTATTGTCCTTATTGCTTTGAGAGGGAAAGAGGAGACCCAAGAATTGAGAAGAAGCTAAGATGGCAAGGAATTACAAATAAGCAGAGATGGATGTGTTTGAATGTGTCTGCGTGCACTGGCTTGTCTGTTTTCTCTGACAGATCAAGGGAGAGAATAGAAAAGAGTATAGAAAAGTGTTTTCAAGGTTCATGTGCTCATAATATTTGCTGTCTTTGAGAAGTTTAAATGTCTAGCTGAAAGTTTGAATTTGGCTTTTGCTATTTACCAGTCAGCTGTTGTAATTTCTGTTGTGACACTTTAAAGTGTCTTTGTGAAGTGCTGTGAGTTTTTTATGAAGGATGCCATGTTATAAGCAAGTGTTTCTCTTCCTGATACATGAAATTGAAACTGGCCAAGAAACAGTAAAGTGCAGTAAGGAAATGTCCTCAGTTATGTCTGTACTTTTACTGATCTTTCTCTTGAGTATAAATTGAACATGATAAACCTGTTTCAGGGCCATGGCAGTGTCGGATGAGTGAGGGTTTTTATACAACTGTTTTTCAGCTAGGGAACAACTGGAACTTCTGGAGAACAGAAAGAAGCAATACATGAAGGCAGCCATCAAAGCAAAGAAGGAAAATAACCTTGAACAGGCTAAGACATATCTCAGAACAGCTAAGACCTTTGACCTAAAGATTGAGGAAGCAAAATGTGGCAAACTTGTTGATATTTCCAAGGTTAGTAGGACTGGTAGTATTCTGCTTTGTATTGTATTTTCAGACATTTAATTGCATGCTTAAAACGCTGAATGATTTAATAATAATTCTCAACACAAAACTAGTTAAAACCACACAAGTAGTAGGTGTGGATACTGAGCCCAGAAATTGTGCCAGATTCTGAGGAAAATCGAGTCTCTGTAAACAGTTTGCTCCTGATGTACAATGACACACCTAAACCATGCAGCTTGAAAATGTTCCCCAGGTCTGTTGTTTGAGTACACCTCCTGGTTATATCCTAACTCCATTTTGGGCTGAGGATCAGGTGAATGTGATCCAGTGATGTTCTAGCTCCTGGTGGTGTGTGGGTAGGTGAGGGAACACGCTGTGTATCTCTCTTGACCTAAATAATCAGGGAGCTAGACCTGTAAGGCATTGCATTTTTCAGGGTCTTAGAACTTGTCCTACAGTGGTTTAAGTAGTGGTTGGGTTGGAGTTACTTAAACAGCCTGTCTCCCTTCACTGACCTTTCCATACATTCTGACTGCTTTTTGTCTACTTCATTGTTTCTTACAAGGGCTCTGAAATGTGGTGTTCTTGTGTTGCAGCTGCCATCACCCCCTACAGATGAAGAGGGTGGTTTTATCTTCATACACCATGAAGATGTCAGACTATCCCAGAAAGCAGATGAAGTATACACACAGCTCATAAAACTGCTCAAGGACCAACATGAGGTAACTGTTTTATCCTTGGAAAAAATGTTTTTATCTTTTTTTTACATTTCTAGGATTCTATTAATATTCTTGTAAAATATGTTGTATTCTGTACATCCTAGAGTGGAAAATTTTCAGATCTGGAATCTCCACTGTTTGAAGTTAGAGGGTGTACTTGGAGGCTTGGAACTATCCAATTATCACTGTTAAATACGAGCACTCAACTTTGAAGATAGTTCTCATCTGAGTAAGACTAGCCCTTGGGCGAACCTCTAGAAATTAAGTCATTTACAAAGTAGTAGGACCGAGCAACTTGAACAAATGAGTGCTCAATTTTGGGTTTAGAGGACTGGGGGATGGATCTTTTTGAGTGACTCAGGAAAAATCTGGATTCTTAGCTTAAATAATGCTTTTATGAGCCTCAAATCTTGCTACCAAACATGAATTTGCATGTAAAGATCATTAAAGTGCGTCTGTCTTTGTTCGTTGCTGTTTACAGAAATGTTTGCAGTATTCCAAGCAGTTTATGCATCTGGGAAATGTAGCTGAAACAACTCGGTAAGTCCTGCCACTTGCCGTTATTAATCATCCCATAATATGATCATTTCAGGCTTGAGTCTGCATGACCTCCTTAAAAAATGATGGGGTTGATAAGATTCTCGTTTTGTGAAAGAGCTAGTGGTTGTGAGGCCTGCAGGATTCTCATTGTGTTACAGGGATAGTAATGCTGAGGCCAGCTTCTCCAAGTTGCCATCAGCTGACTGACCTGAGGATTACTCTGTTGCCTGTGTCTGGCAGAACACTCTGGTGTTCCACAGTGTGCAACTTTTCTGTTGGTTTTTTTTCACAGGTTTGAGAAACTGGCACAAGGCTGTAAAAAGGACTTGGACATCCTACAGCTTGCACGAGCACAAGGAATGGATCCCCCAAGCCATCACTTTGAGGAGAGAACCTTTAAGATAATAAGGTGTGTAAAAACAAAGGGATTTCTCAGGCAAACTGTTTTCTAGCTCTTAGGGCATTGTTGGCTTCAGCAAACTCAGATGGCACATAGGGTTTCAGCATTCATGAAAGGACACTCAAAACCACTTAAAATACTAAGACGGTGTTCTTCTGTGTCCTTTTATTTTCAGACTATCTCCAGCTTTATCTGCTGTCTCCATCTTCATCTCTCATGTTCTGCTACATCAGCGACTCTTCCTTCTTCTGTCTGTCTCACTCAATCCTGGTGTCTCTGGGCTTTGTTCTTGGCATTTTTCACTATGCCTCAGAGATGGTTTTATTTTGGTTCATATTCTTTACTTACTCTTCTGTAATTTCTGAAGATCATCTTTGCAGGATTATGCTGTTGAAAAAGTTCTGACGTATCAATGGCATCCTGGTCTGGCAGTGGATCAGTGGTGTAAGGATACTGAGGTGAATACACTTTTTGTCTTTATTTTTTTTCACAGGATATTTTCTGAGCTCAACAGCACAGAAATGCACCTTCTTATTGTCAGGGGGATAAACCTACCAGCTCCACCAGGTATGAACTTAGAAGGATTTGTGGTCTTTGAGAAGGTAGGGTAAAGTAGTGAGAAATGAGATTTTCTACCCTAAAGACCACTTGAGGATCAGAACTTTCTAACCAGCACTCTACAAAATAACTGGGTTTCAGGCTCAAAGACAAAACACCCTTAAACAGTATTAAAAGGCACACGCAAAAAAAAATAGCAGCGTAAGAATAAAGAGAATCTGGGTTCAATCTGGACAGAAGGAAGAACTTCAAATTGTCGTGGGTTCACTTACAACTGGTCGTAGTTTAAATTTCATGTCTTGTATTTTGTTACGAGTGCCCTCTGTAGCTCTGCACCATCAGTACTGACCCTTCAGCACACAGTTGTCCCTGCCAACATCACTGCTTTTAGTACCTCATTCCTGGGGCTTGTAAACAATCTATGCTAGATTGCCTCAGGACTAGCAGGTAGATGTTTACTTTTGGATGTCAGCTTCCTATGGATGTCAGATTAATGGATGGGTTCTTCAGTTATTACTAAGAAACAGGTCATGAGTCTTTCTGAAAATCAGGTGCTTTTGAAAATCCCGCTTGACGTTACAGATGCAGTGAAAATACTTGCATTAGCTATTGGGATTGGCTGACTCTTGTCTCCTTCAGGTGTGGCACCAAAAGATTTAGATGCATTTGTGAAGTTTGAATTTCATTACCCAAGCACGGTGAGTGTGTGTCCTGAGTCTTCTGTACCTCAGTCTGAGACCTTTACCATTGCATTAGCTTGTTAGGACTTGAAGGAGGGAGTGCAGGCTTTATTTGAAGAAGAGAAACACTTTTAGTGTTTTTAGTCATACTGCTTCAGCATATTTAAGGAAAGCAAACAAACAAAAAAAACCCAGAACCTTTTTTTCCTGAGAAACAGATCTGTTGAATCTTTTTTTCTGTAGGTTTGAGCTGTGCTACGAGTTTCTGTTGGTGTTTATTTTCCAAATTGATGCGTTTGTGTGTGTGTGTGTATAGATAGATAGCCCTCATTAGAACCAATATATATATTGCTTCCATCTTTTTGCAGTATTTAGAGAGAGAAATAATGCTTCTTCCCTTAAAACCACCCCAGTGTCATCCTGTTCCTCTCGCTTCTAAATTTCTGAAAGTTGATCTAGAAGTGTTTCTAAAGAGAGCTACCTACTCTGATTATCAGCAGAAGTGCTGCAACTTCTGCTACTCTCTCAATAGAGCAAAACCAATTTCTGCTCTTACAGTGCTAGTACTTAGCTCAGCAAGAAGCCAGCCTAGATTTTTACCTTCCAATACATTTTGCAGTAATTCTGCTAAGACAAATTCATTTACTTGTGGGAAATCGGCAGTGGACAGATTATGTTTGAGTTAGACAAGACTTTAATGGAAGAGCACACCCCATTGGGGTGGCTGAAAACAATTGGTGTGTACAAGTCATGTTCTGGGGAATGAGTAAGAATCAGCAAAGTTGCTTTTAATCTATTTTTCTTCGTTACTAAAAAAGAAAAGAAAAAGGCAGATCTCTACTGCTTAGCCAGTGAGCAAATATACCACCTTTCTCCTTCATAGCTGAAGTCGGTTTTGCAAAGTAGCTGCAATAATTAGGTCACATTGTCCTTGTTCAGTCTCCAGAGATTCAGTCTGTACTCTGCTTTAGGTTAAAAGTTAATTTATTTTGGTGACAGATTGATTGTCAGGCAAAATAATAGTAGGGCAATTCCCTGAGTGACTTGTGATGGATTCCTTGTGTAGCTTATTATTCCAGCTAATGCCGAAGGAACAGAATTACTGTGCCATGGAACGAGCATAGTTTATCATGTGATTTAACAGCTGCTGTCAGTATCTTCATGATGACGGGTCTGAATTGAGTGTGACCATGTAGCTTATCTGTGGCACTTGTATTTAATATGATGTTCTGGCTTATTCTTTATCTAGCATTATATTTGCAACCACAATGATATCCAGGTATTTTAGTCTTGAATGTACCGTGACTCCCTTTATCATTCAGATAACACCTGCCTAAAACTCATGTTTCTTGTATGGTATTAAAAAGCTAGTGATAAAAATGCTTACTATTCTGTATTTTGAAACAGTACCTGATATTTTTATGCCTTGTGTCTCTCTTTTAATAGGAGCAACCTCAAAAGAGTAAAACACCTGTAATTAACAATAACAATTCTCCAGGTTAGTACTTCTATGTGTGTTAGGAAAGGGAACATTAGAAGGTGAAGTCCAGATGTGGCATTTCTTCGCCTTCATCCCAGTATTGATGGTAGCAATTGTGTCATGAAGTAGTGAAATGATGAAGTGACCTGTCGTGTTCCAGCTGTTGCTGTCAGCCCTGCTGGGAGGTGGGCCAGATAAATACATTTTCTTTATTGAGTAAGTTAAATTATTATTTTCAAAATCTCCAGGGATCAGATGTTTTTTGGTGCCCTGTGAGATTGCCAATTCTGTCATGATTTTTGCTAATATGCTAGCATTTCTAAACCTTACAAAGCGTCACTGTAGAAACAGGGTTTTTTTTGTTTATATTTAAGACTGAATCTTCAAACTAGAAGACTTCTGTACCTTTGGAAAAATATCCCTTTGTACTTAGCAAACACCAGTGTTGCACTTGACTGTGTGTAATCATCTTACACTCTGAGTTTGGTTTATTGCTGTATTACTTTTTCTAACTGTTTCAGTAAGCAGCCATCTAGTATCAAAACAACTTTGAATTAAATATCCGAATTGTTAGCTGTTAATTTAACTATACGTTCTCTTGAGAGTGGAAGTCTTGAAGCCCTCCTACTGAGAGTTCTGCTCTGTGTGTTTCCACTAACTGGGTCTGCATTTATTGAGAAGGAGGTTCGTACAGATGTGAGGTGTCTTTTTAAATGGGCCAGAGATTAACAGAGGTATGAGTACATGCACATAATAGAGCGCTGCACTTCACTGGACTTTGACAGCTTTCTTTCATTTTTCTTCTCTGTAGAATACAACCAGTTGTTCAAGTTGAACATCAACCGAAATCACAGAGGTTTCCGACGAGCAATTCGGTCCAAAGGAATTAAATTCGAAGTATTTCATAAAGGGTAAGTTTAGCATGTGCCCCTCACTGCTTCTGTTGTAAGGGTTGACAAGAGTGCCATAGCTGAGATTTATGAAGCGCAAGTGTATGAAGTTGTATGGGTCCTAAGTGGAAGATCCATTGAGAATTGGTACATTAAGAGAAATTGATGACAGAGGAGGCAATGATTCAGCATTAAACTGATTCTTGTGATTCTTCATTTGATTCTTGTCCGATTTGTTTTTAATCATCTGGATTAGAAGGTTTAAATGTTATGTGGGATAATATTGTAGAATAATGAAATACAAGTGACAGCAAAGCATTAACAGTAGTAAAGCAGATGTCAGACTGAGGCAGAACTAGTGTTACAATTTTGTACTTACCTTCTGAGGATCTTAAAATATTTACTGAGCGCTGCTGGCAAACTGTTCTGAGAGAGCCCAGCTACCCTCATCTCAGAGACCAACAGGATGAGATGGATGTTAGCAATTGGTAGCACTCAGGGGAATCATCCTTTATCTGAGCTTATCACCAATTTATTCAAAATCCAAATGGCCTTACTCATCTCACTGTTAGCTGTGACCCATGACTTGGGTGAGATGGCAGATAACCTGGTTCTGTCGTGGTGGCTCCTTGTGCAGTTCTTTGTTTCTATTATTGAAGCATGCAGAAAGGATCCGGTGTTTTTTTTTTAAGTGCTTTTAATGTTGTAGATCATGTAATTTATGAGGTAAACTCTCATTGTTTTTCCTCTAGATCTTCCATTTAATATCTCCACTGAAGCAGTAGCTGACTTCCTTCCTCTTTCCCTATCAACCCTGTCTGCTGTTTCTCAGGATTCACTGCTGGAGATCCTGCCTGTTTGGCACAGATCTGTTAGGTTTTTAAATGTAAACACACTTTTCCCTATTTTTTGCATGCCATTGCACATGTGGGGCATATCCTCTGCTCTTCACATCAGGAACCACGAGGTTCTGAGCTCGGGCTTAAGTTCGCCCATTGGGAAACACTTTCCAGTGACTCATGAAATTGTGTGCCAGCTCCAGATTGTCCTTTGAAGCCCTTCTGAAGATCAGCAAACATATCTGGGTGAATTTTCTCTTTTCTGACATTGAGGGATTTTCCTGTCCTTAGAACATGAATCTAACAAGTTAAATATATACTTGTTTCTGGATGGGGGTAGGGGCTGGCAGTTCCCCATGGCAAACAGCAACAGGGAAGGGAATAAATAAGAAATACCCACTGATCGTCTGCCCCCCAGCTGTCTTGGGACAGAACGGGGCTGCCAGGCCTCCTGCAAGGCAAAATTGCAGAACGTGCTTCCTGCTGTGGTGCGTGATACCCCAGATAACAAACAGGCCCAGCTGCCTCCCCTTCACAGTGGAATTCCTACTGTCTTCATATGTTTTCTGCCTCATGCAGTTCTTGATGTGCCTGCTTACCTGCAGCCAGTGGAGAAAGGAGAGGATTAAGTGTTCCAGGCTCTTCTCTTAAGACTGGCAGCTCATTGTCTTTCTGGATAATACTTCCAGAAATGCTCATGGATGTGACAGATTCAAGGTCTCTGATGGCTTTTTGTCTGTCTCACAGTAATTTTTTTCTCTTAGTGAACAAAGGAAACTTGTTTCAGGTCATATGTTAAACTTTATTTTAGAAAACACTTTGAAGTGAAAAACCCAGCAATGAATTTTTCCGAAGGAAAAGTCTTAACTTAAAACTCTCGTAAAATCTGCTGAAGATAAAAGCAGATTTCCCCAGAGGTTTCTGAAGCCATAGCCTACAGCAAGCTCATTCTTCCCTGCAAGCTCCCTGATCAAGAGGGAACCAGGCTTTATTTCCTGGTTTAGAATATGGAGAAATACATTAAAAAAAAATGTAGCGAGGAGGATTGCTACTTCTAAGTTTACGAACAAAGAGTCCAACAGACTGCAGTACAGTTGTGTAATCCTTCATTTTAAGGTGCATACGGAGTAAAGGAAGTATTCCAGCATGCAAGCTAACCAGTTCTAACTTAGCTAAATGAGTTTGTGGGCCTACTGTCATACATATCAATGGAGAATACAGTCCCAGCTTTGGAAGGCTTTGTGTCAACAAAATTCAGACTGACCTACTCTGCAGTGGATTCTGAGTCTGTTGCTGTCAGAATTCTTTTGTAGAAATACTCCAAACTGTAATGGTAATTGACTTTTCACACTTGATCTCAGGGGGGTTGTCCACTCTTTCTCATTCTGCTGCAAGTGGAGAGACACGGGCAAACTAGAAAGCAGTTTTGGTGTGACCTCCCTTGGTAATCCTTGGATGTCTTTTGAATGTAATTGTTACTTCGTCTCACAGGCGTGTAAATGAGAGGCGCCTTGCTACAGGACTCATGTCTGGTATCAGTCTGGAGCTGAAGAAAGGCGCTAGTGGTCGTGTTGAAGTTTTCAGGAAGCTGATGAATGTTCTTTCAACAATTTAAAGAAAAAAAATCAGTAATGTCCATCCTCAAGGCTCTGATGAATGAAGTGCATCAAGTTGAAGATGGTTAATGTCAGGGATGTTTTCGAGTTTTGTTGCTGGGTCATCAGATGCAAGACAAGCAATTTAGAAGGATTGTTTTATACCAGTTACTTTTACCACAACTGACATGACTGTGAGACTCTGTAACATCAGCTTTAGAAGTTTCAGTGCACGTCAGGTCTTGCTTGATTGTATCTTAATGTCTCTTAATGATAACAGGAAGAAGGATGGGTTATTTTGTTTTTGTTGTTTTCCTAAAGTCAGTGACTTGGAAACCAGAATTTCTGCCATTCCAGGTGCTAACTTAGGATTCAGCTGTCTTCACTATGCTTCTCTCTAACTTGGTTATGAGAGAGTAGTTAGAATATGAGTATTTCAGTATCCTGTGGCCTAGTTCACCACAGTATTGCCCCTTTCACCCTGGTTTTACAGTTCTAGCAGCATGCCTGGAGAACCTCCTTGGATCGTTGATGGTACCAACAGTGACAACCTCTTACTTTGCTTTCTCCTTAATGTTCTGATAAACCTTTCCCTTTCCATTAAGGAAGATTTCTTTAACAGGTCCTTTTTCAGAAGTGACAAGCATGTGGGAACAGCACATCTGAAACTGGACAAGCTGGAATCAGAATGTGAAGTTAGAGAGATCATCGAGGTATGTTGTCTGGGAGAGGTGTGCTCTAATAATAATATTTGACTGTGAAGGGAAAATGAATATTCACATTGCATAAATGATTCACATGCAGAGGACAGATTTGTACTGGATGAGTTTTGCTAAACAACAGACTGTTCTTTGTGTAACAGTTCTGGTACTGGGAACTTGTTGAGGACTCTGTTCTGCATGTTTTCTATATCAAGACCAATTTTGCGTCCTAACTGCCCTTCTTTCTGTGGTTCTTTCAGATTTTTGATGGCAGAAAACCCACTGGAGGGAAACTGGAGGTAAAAGTGAGACTCAGGGAGCCCCTCAGCGGTCAGGATGTTCAAACAATTACAGAAAACTGGCTGGTCCTTGAACACTAGTTCCTATATGAGGTATGAATACAGCATCTGGAGATGGTCTGGCCATCAGATAAATTCAGAGCTACAGATTAATTAATTCTGCATGGAATAAAGTCTTATGATGGCATTGACCTAATTACATGGCTTTGATACCATTCACCTTTATACTTGTGGGGGGTGAGCTGACGTACTTTCAGAAATGAGGTTACAGAATCTTTATCTGATTTGTTTGTAATCAGATATGCTATCGTAGTGTTACAGTGTGGAGTCCTTTTGGACCACGACTGTGCTATGCAAGCATGCAACAAAACTCACGGACAACAGATGATGTGTAAATAGAAACTTTCTAATGAGCAGTCCCTCATCTTTCTCTTGGCTTCCTGAAGTCTCTGGGATCCCTGTTCCTTAGCATATAGTTTTGCTCTGCTTTCATAAATGGCAGTTAGACTAATACTCATGAGCTTCACCTGTCTGCCACATCGTTGCTTCCAAATTGTCTGAGATTCTACAAGGCCCTGTTTCAATACAACAGTCTGAATTGGAAGCCCCAAACGGGTTGTTTGGCAGTTGATTTCTTCCTCACAGTGAAGGAGCTGCTCCTGAGCTTCAGGCTGGCTGGGGGCCGTATTGGTGGCAGTCCTTGAGGCAGTGCCTTGGCCTTGTGCACTGACTGGACACAGAAGCATTTTCTGTCACTACAGCTCAATGATTTTGCTCCGTTGACTTTTCTACTTGACCACCCAGAAACTTCATGTCGGCATGTTAAGTATATGACCTTGAATTGTGAACATGTTAATACTGCATCAAGTAATTTCATTTTCCCTTCTTTCCCCAGCTCCACAGGAAGGCTGAGATGTGGGATGAACGTGTATGAAGAGAGATGCTGCTAGCTGCAAGCACCAAAGACATTACACGAATGCACTACTGAACCTAATGTCTCTTTTGGTAACAGCCATAGTGCTTATTAATAGTTTTAAGGCAAATGTAAGGCTCTGAAAATTTGCTGCTGCAGGGTGTTGTTATTTTGTCTACACAAAATAGACAGAATTGCCTTAATGCGGGACTACTAACGTAGCACCAGGATGAATGTTACATTAACTATGCAGAGTGGTGTGCGGAAGGTTTAGCCCTTTAAAACAAAATTCCCTGAGCGGTGCAGAAACTTTTCAGTCAAGCTACAGGTAAGGCCTTTCATAGATAGATATATTTTTTGTTAAGGGTACAAGCACCCAGCGCGGTACAGGGAGCAGTCTGATACAGCTTTTTCTGTTTATCATCGACACTTTGTTTCCCCCACCCTCTGCCCAGTAGCAGTTTCCTAAAATAGAGGGGAGAAAACTCAGGCAGAAATCTGGCAGCAGCGTCCCCCCTCCTCTACGCATGCCACTGCATCGGGAAGTTCAGCTTCTTGGGATGCTGCCTTCTAGCAGAGAAGGTGGCAATGCTTCTTAGCAGCAGGTGCTTACAGATCTGCATTTTTGTTCTGGCTACGCTGTCTGCCATGCTTACTGCACTGCTTATTTCAGTGCAGCCAGGGTACTGTGCCTTTTTCTGTCTGTTTGTTCATTTAAAAAAGAAAAAAGAGGTATGCTAGGCTGCTACTTCACAAATGGTCACTGTATTTTTTTTGTACAAAAATAGGCTTTCACAGTTCTTCCAGGTGATGGGAAAATAGCCACTCTGTGGTGTGTAAAAAAAACTGGATTATGACTATTTTCAGGAATGCTTTTAATTAGCAGCATACAAAAAAATGGTACCAAATATGTTCGTGTGCTTAAATCTCTGTGAGCCAACAGCAGCGAGTGACCTCAGAGGAGAGGATGTGCCCCCACTGGGGCAGCGCCGTGCGGCTGTGGGGGGGGCATGGCTGTAGGCAGGAAAGAGTCCAGAGCAGTCGGGCAGCGCTGCCTCTGTCTTCCTGAGCAGATGAAGACAATACAGTATTTAGTTTTTAATTTCAATAAATTTAATATACAAAACTACATGTTGAAAATAAAAATATAATATGCAGTTTTTTGCAGTGTTAACTAACTGAATTTTAAAAGTACAATTTTTCTCTAAAACAAGTACTCGTTTCTTAACAACATGGTAATTAAGGTCATTTAAAAGGCTATGGTTGAAGCAAACATGTCAGTCACCCGTTGATAGTGTTTTGCACAAACGTAACCCAAGCTTAAATGACTTCTGGGGCAAAGCAAGAGAAGATAAAGATTTTTCACCTCTTTTACTTCATTATTAAGCATAACAATGCAACTAAGGTAACTGGGAAGCTGCTGCTGTGGCAGAACTGGAGTGCAGGCTCTGGAAGGAAGATTTTTTTTTTTCTTCGTTGACGGAACTCTCTTCCAGATACCAAATCTCGCCTACACCACGTAGTGCTGCACTGTGCCCAGAGTGTGCGCGCACAGGGTGCAGAAGGGAGGCGGAAAGTAACCTTAGTCCTGCTCCACTGCACAAATACATAGGGAGGCTTTTCACTGCTTAAGGTTTGTTTGGCCATTGTGAAACACGAAGCCACCTTTCCCCACTTGCCAAAGGTAAGGCTGTACTTGGTGGACACTTAACCTGGTAAGTAAGTGTTGCTAACGTGCTACCTCTTGCTGGCCAGCTTTTATCTCGAGAGTGGGACCCCAGTAGTATGGCCTTTCTTCTCAAAAGGTTGGGTGCTAACAGCTGTAATCTGCTATGAATTTGTAAAACTTGTTTTTTTAAAAAAAGCAGTAGCCATTTATTCACAAATGCACTCTGTACATATACGATGCTGGCTTTACATAAAATACATCACTGTGTACAGTTACCTTTTCCTTTGCCCAGCTAACGCTGCATATTTGTTTAAAAAACATAGCATTGGTCTCACAGTAGCCTTGCATATCTCTTTCTGGTTGAAAGGACGCCTGTATCACTCATACACAGCAGGAACGAAATGATCCCCATTGCATCCAACAGAACTGATTGCAAATAGGGACAGTGCAAGGTCTGAGATACTGTCTTAACTGTAAGTAGTCTCCCTTTCCCCACTAATTTTCTGTATAGACAGCAGGGGGAAATGTTCATCCCCTTCCTGGGAGGGGTTCAGAGCTGTTTTGCTTGACTCAACAGACAACCCCCTGCTCCTGCTTTGAGCTCTTTCCCCTCGTGAGCAGCTTTCCAGTGAAACAATTTAATTTGGGAAGACTGTGGAATCGCATTTCCTCTAGCTGTCTCAATTCCAGCTTCACCATGCTGTGCCAGCTGTGAGCAGCTGCTTCCCTAGCACCCTTCCAGGTGAGACCAAGAGCACTGGGCCAAGTGCAAGTCTTCAGCGCTGACCAGAAAGCCTTTTTCAGCAGAACATGCAGAAAGAGACACTCTATACTTGTATCACAGGTAAGCTTTTACATGGTGCAGCTAGTAAGTGCAAGCTGTCTTGTATTACACGACACTAGCGTTACACTACAGCGTACAGCAGGGAGGAGACTTAAAGCTGCCCTGGGTGTTACTCTTTTTAGAAAAGCAGAACCTACTGGGGAAAAGGGGTAATAACTGCACTTTAGGACTGCTCTGCTGCTTGGGACAGATATCCGAAATTCATACAGATTTGTAAACAAAGTAGAGAAGAACAAAGGTGTTCTAGGAGGTTACAGAAATCAGCTGAGGTGACAAGTTTGTTGTTTTTTTTTTTCTTACAGTAAATAGAGTGGGGGATAAAAGTAAACTAGCCTATTTCACACACAACTGCAGCGTACATAACACCGCGTTCCGAGAGATGCCTGCCTTTCTCATTCAGACTCATATACAAATGTAGTTATGGCTAGGTAATCGTTCCACATCTCTCAAGGGCTACCCCAAACACATTTCAACCAATAATCTGGTCAAAATAATGTAAACGTTACTTTTTAATGTCTACAGAATAACCACAAACGGCATTATGATGAGGTCAGAATGGAGGTCTTGATTGTTGTTTCTTACTTGTCCATCTACAAACAGTACAAGATTGGAGTTTCACTTTTTATTTATGCCCCAGTGATCTTTGCACTCGTTTGAGCATTTACAGTCGTGTACTCTAAGTCTTTAAACATGAGCATTTTTCTAACAATAACAGAAGTTATTAGCTGCAAGGATAGCATAGCCATGTTGTAGTATAGAAGCTGCCCTGATCCTCTGTTTGTTGACAATGCATAGAAGATTTAGAATTATGGAACAACTGTCCCTCCCACCACCCCCCGACCTCCCCTTAATAGTGTTACCAAAAGCTTAATTTTTCCAGTTTTAAAGTGCAAATGATTCAGATACAACTGCTGCTGGAACAGGTCTGAACAGAAAATGAAGTCCTCTTATGAGATGTTTTCCAGAATATAAAAGATGAGCTCCATTATGACTGGCCCCTCACTCAACTGACATGCCCCTCCATGAATCACTGGAACTAAGGCACTGTCCAGGTCATTCATGTATTGAGAAGGCAGTGGCTGTCCATTACTCCCAGCTTGATAACCAACCTAAAAAAATACAAAGTAACAGTGGGTTTTACACAGAAAGGGATAGTAGGCTCTGGCTCAGTGGGCAGCGAGGGAAGTGCTGTGCAGGAGAAGGATGAGCTGTGCGAGATGCCCCAGTCTCCACCTGGGGAAGTCAGGCCCATGAACAGCATGCAGCCAGTATTAGATCAGCTTCCCACTTATCTTCTCTGTGTTCCAGAGACTGCCTAGACAAAAGCAGCTTTTTCTTTTCCCCCACTGCTCTACCAAAGCACAGCTTCCAGACCAGCAGGACCCATACCCTGCACTATCAGATTAAGGCATGCAGTATTTAAAAGCTGCATGATGCTAAGCACACTTCACTCCAAGGCAAGACCAGCTGGCGTGCCAAAAGCCCCTTCTCTCTGCTTGTAGTGTTTGCTGCGGAGCACTCTCATGGGAAGCTCCCATCTGTTTTTCTGCCTCATATGCAATGTGATCTTTTAAGAACAGCCATGCTGCTGAACAAGGTTTTATGCTCACACAAGAACACGTCTAATCTACTCCCTTCAGCTCCTGGTGGAAAGGCCAGCTTACAGCATCTCTCCCACCAGGGGACTAGCCTGCACCTCCAAGGGCTGTTCCAGGTCAGACTACAGAGCAGGTGCTGCTACTGGCTTGCTGTTTATGCACACTGTGCACTGGCTCTCCAGTGGTAACAGACTGCCCCAAATACCTCATAATAGCAGTACTAGATAAGCATCTTGCTACTGGTGGTACTTCAAGCAATAGAATGGTTGAAGCAGCATATTCCTTTTGTTTTTGGAGGGGGGGAACAAACAAACAATGACCCAGTCATTAAACTGGAACTATTCAAGACTTACTTGATCTGAGTCAAGAGTAACGCGCAGACCAAGCTTAGTCATTCCATCTTCTTTTAACAATTTAAGATGAGGACAGAGGGCTAAACAGAAGGCTTTCGCCACGTTTTCAGTCAGTCTGCTGTGATCAGCTGGGTCACTCAGACCACTGTGTTGCTCATCATTTTCCAGGAAAAACACCTGAAGGTAAGAATTAAGATATAGAAAATAATCAAATGCCATTTCAAAACTTTTTATGAAAGAAGGCTTCAAGAAAAGCTTCTTGAGGAACATCGGTAAAAGACCCTAAAGACAAACCACCCCTCAAACAACAGATATTTATACAGACATGTTTTCCAAAACCTTTCAATTCTATCAAAAGCTTCATTATGGAAAGTCACTACATATTGTACGATATTTGTTTTTAAATAGGTGTTCGTTTATTTCAGAAAATCCACCACTTTTAGGAGACGCCATCTCAGCCTGAAGAAGAAATTTGTATTGTCATCACTAAACTTACCTCCAGATAAATCTGGAAAAAAAGAGTAAGGTGGCAAGCTTTAGAAAGATTTGACTTGGTTCCTCCTGGGCAGATAAGTGAAGCACTTCCAGAACTCCTTAACATTAGCATTTGTGTGCTGGCAGTCAAAGCTAACATCACGTGTGCAGTTTCTTAATGGAGTAAATGCTGTAAGCAATTTGACTGTTTGCAATTTTAGAAAAGGTATCTGAAAATAGCATTTTAAAAACAATATGTATCTACATTTTAAAAGGTAGCTTTTAATACAAATGAAACCAGCTGTTACCTTGGGTAAGAGAGTAACCAAGCATTTTTCTAGTTCTTCCCACGTTCAACAAGAGAGCATGAGAAGAGGTGGCCAACACAAAGCAGGCTGTACAAGATGGCCATGGAAGGAGGCTGATCTACCCAGCAGTGGCAGGACACTGTTCTCTGGACTGTGCCTTGCTAAATCTTTCCCTACACATAGAAAAGCTACTACAGGTTTGTTCTGAAGAATTTGCTGCTATAATTTTGGTAACGGAGGGAGAGCGGGATGAAGAAAAGACTGCTGTCGTTGCAGTCCCAAAATGCTCCGTGTGCCTGACTTACCTCTGTCCATCGAATGACCTTTCCATTTGCCTTGTACTCTGAGCCATGAAATATCTTCACACTTGTTATAGACTCCATTGATTTGCCATCAATAGGGCTTACAACACTGCAGAAGCAGAGGGGAAAAAAAGTGTAAATTCCTACTTAGCAGGAGGTATTAATAGAGGATATTACAAAGGAAAAGTACCTCATAGATCAAAGGACAGTGCCTCTGGTACACCTAAACCCTTCAACAGAATTGCTGCAAGTTATTTTCATAACTGAGTGCTCTGCAATTTGAACCACTACAAAGCAGCTTACCACATCAACTTAATGGGGCACAGACCAAAACTAGCCTCAGAAGGAAACTGCTTGAACAAAGGGTGCCAAAGTAAATGACCCTACATACAGCTGCTAATTGCAATGCTGATGCTAAGCCTGGATGTACATAAGGAAGAGCGAAGAGGCACAGCCGTCCTGCTGTCCAGTGCAACCCCAACCCCCTGACACATGGGGCTGAGGATGGCACTTCCTACAGGCTTCCAGCTAAGCTTTGCACCAGGGCTGTACTCTAATCGGGTGTTAAAAGAGCAACAAGATGTGCTTCAAATGGATTTGCTTTTTATTCATTTATAACCGTGCTGGAGGCCTGCGACACCTTAAAACACTACTTAACACACTACAGAATGAGTTCTGTAACATTTAATTACAGAACCTGAGACTGACCCAAACAGAGTGCCTGTACATACAGAAACACCATCCCTTGGAGATGCTGATTCCTTACAAGATTGTACCCATTGTAGCAGCATTTTTCCCCCCTAACTACTTACACTGCCACAGATGATTTTCTTTTGGCTTAACTATCGAAGTACAATACATACTGCTGGTGTTCAGCAATTTTTCTTCCAGCACTATTTAATGCAAACGAAGCAACAAGAGTACAAAGTGACCATAACATGCAGGGTTCAGCATTGAGTGTTGGAGAGAGATTCCAGTAACTGGCAAAATAATCCACAGCACTGACAGCTTTCTTAATTGATGCCCCAAAGCTCTGGTGTCTCAGCTCCATTTTCATTACATTTAATTGCATCTTATCACTCAAAATAGAGGTATAAGCTTATAATTCCTACTGATTTGGTGGTCTGTCCACCTTATAAGATCCATTAAAATTTTAACAAATTGAATTTGTTAAACTGAAATGTTTGTGAACTGAATTTAACAAATTCAGTCAAATATGTCTTGCTTACCCCTTACTGAAGTTTTTATCATCTTCTACCCACTGAATGTGAACGTGTTCCTGAGGATCTTCAGCATCTACTTTGCCACAAGTGATGGTGAAGTCTTTCATCTCTCTCAAGGCTTGCCTCAGAGAGTCCATGTTCTCAGCAGTTATCTGGACCATTACTCCATCTAGGGAACCAAGAAATCCTCATAAGCCAAAATAAGTCACAAGGAACAGGCTCTATAAAAAAGAAAAACATCCTTCCTCTTATGAGCAACAGAAATATTAGAAATCCATTTTATCACTACACAAGCCCATTCCTGAACTCTCAGATCCCTGAAAGATGGAACACTGATGAGCACTGGCTAGGAAAAACACAAGGATAACACATTCCCCTCATTAAAGGAAGCAATGGGTTTTGTTTTTGTTTTTTTTGCTAAAAAGCAAGATGAAGCTGAAGCAGCAGCTTGATTCAAATACTCAGGGCTTAGCTGAGCAGTGCTAAGAGGGAAGAAGTGCATTATAAGCAAGCAGTTCGGTTCTTACCTTCTACTATACTGGATTTGGCAAGGTAGCCTGAGGAGGATTTTAAAGCTCCACTGAACACAAAGAAGCTGGCACCAGTCACTGCAACAACAAAAACAAGCGTGATTTAGTGAGGCTTTCATCAAAACAATGCCTCACACAAGAATCGGGTACAACAGCTCTATCACCCGAAGAGGTGATTAATCTAAATCAGAACAAGTGCTGCTCAGAATCAGAGTGACTTCAATGCACGTTACATGCTTGGACACAGAATGGCAAATGATCCCGTTATCTTCTTATCTGGGCAGCAGTTTTGTCAGCCTAAATGCTTGTATTTCATCACTCTCCCTAACAGCGTTAAGTTTCAGGATTGTTAATTTAAGGTAACCAATTACGTAATTCTAAAAGTTCTCACACTGCCAGCAAAAGACTATGAGTGAGCTGCTTATGGCTCGCACCGTAACACTAAGCCAGTGGAAAGACTGCAGCTCGAAGCCAGCTGATTCACAATAAAATGTCTAAAATGACCACCAAGTATCACAAAATACTTGCTGGAAGTTTTTGAAGCTACATTATTTGAACGCTGCTGCTGTTGCTTATTTCTGTTCGCCTCTCCTCCCTCCTACTAAACCTAATTTTCCTCCTTTCACACAGCCTGCAGGCCAAGCACAGGCAAGCACACTCCCACTGTGTCTTCCGGAACTTTGCATGTCCCAAGCTGTACTCTGCAAACAGCATTACCATATTTACAAGGGAGCAAGCCATAATCTGCTTAATTTTATGTCTGCTTGGCCTATGAAGCTGCCAGAACACCTCTGAGATAAATTCAGAACAGCACTACTGACCTAGGAAGCGTGGTGAGGACTGTACACAGGACGCAAACAGCAGAGCGTGCCCCTTGATGTCTGAGATCTAGCATTCTGCAAGTGGAATACAACACTGAGGGGTTTAAGGCAGACAGAGTAATGCAACACACACTTTGTGTGTTGCACGCCTAACTCAAAGCTGCCCATTCAGGAAGGCCAACAGTCAGAATTATTGTGTCTGAACTTCTAGCAGAAACACTGAAATACAGACAGGCCCAATCCTGACAGATTCACTGAATGGCACGTTGCATTGCTGTAAGAACAATGGCAAAACAAAAGTCACACAGAGCACTGTGAGGGAACAGCCTCCTCACGAGCCCTGTTCTCACCCTTCCTTGGCTGATTATGGATGCTGATGGCCTGCGTCTGGTAATTCCCATCATCATTCTGAACACACACCAGATGCGAATCTGCTTTCTCATTGAAGCACGCTCCCCCTGCTAGAACATGCTCGTTGGATTTGTTCATGGCTTTCATCATCTGCAAACAAAAATGTTTACCATTCTTACCCTGTTTGTCATGCAATACCATATACAGGTTATTCTTGAAACAGCTCATTCAGACAGAGAAACTTTAAGAGTGCTTACAGTCTCACGTCAGACTTCAGTACTCAGAACCATAACCTGCATTTGAAAAGATGGTTCAGATCTTATTTCATCTAGATGCTTTAGTGTCACCTTTCATGTAACTAAGGTAACTGGTATGAAGGATAGATGACCTACAAAAGCTGCTTTCTCTAGCTGTTTTATGAAACATTCAAGGGAAAAAATATTAGAAAAATACAGGAGGTAAATACCTGGTTAGTTTACACTACTAGAGCTGTGCATGACATAAATCATAAATCGCAGATACCGCCTTCACAGTTCACTGCAAGACTGGCACTCTGACTCGTGGCATTTAATCCTGGTTCTGCCATGAGCAGACACCAAAGCTTTGGTGTCCCTGTGCTTCACCCGCATGAACTGGTGAAACAGGGAGCAGTGTTCCTCTTTCAAAGACTTTTCAAAGAGATCTGAATCACTGACATCCAGAAATCATTTTAATTCTCAGCAAAACATACTGTAAATTGTAACCTTCTTTCATTTTCTCCTCTCTTCATGAAGTCTTAGAGGATGAGATTTTTATCTAAATAAAAACTGAGGAGTCATCTCTAGAATTTGTTTCAAAACTAAAAATTATGTATTTGATTTGAAGAAAAAAGGGGGGGGAGGGTGATTAAATTACACCTCCCACCGCAAAAACCTTGAGAAGGAAAATGCTGACGTCTCCTAAGAGCACTCATACTCCAATCCTACGCTTCCTGTACCTGATAAGTACGCACGCCCTGCACAACACGTTTATCTTTCTCAGCCTAACATAATGCCTTCATTAGAGTGCCAGGAACATTAGCTGATGCTCGCTGTTGACAAATGCGCACAGGTGTAATGTTTAGGGAGGAAACTTAATTAGCATTATCTAGTTTATCATCTCATGCTCCAGAAACAAGAATTTAGCTCAACAACAGCCACCTTTACAGAGCCCAGTAGTTGCCTTTAGCATGACAAGAAACAACAGGAGATGGCCGTCGTATTTTGTAACAAGGCAACTTATTAACAGTGGTATCTTTGTCGAGGGACTACATCGTTCTACACTTGCAATTGAGTATCACTAGAAGTTGTAGAAAAGTAAGATCATCTTGAAGAAAAAACTATGAATTTAATAGAAAAAATGTATGAATATTTAATTTTTTAATTACAGTCTGAATTTTCCACATTTAATCCATGCATGAGATTGAGTTTTTCATTTTCAAGACAGTTGAAGTGACGCTCTTCTCTAATGAAATACTGCTTTACTCGGGGGAGAAGTAAAGGTCGTATGGTTTAATTCACCTTCATTCAAAATACAGAGTCCAGCTTAGTGCAGCATCTAATACAGAACTGATCTAGAACACCTGCAGACATCAAGCACAGCTCTTACTGAACTGCCTCCAGTGCGCCGATCTGTATTTAATGCCTGCAAACTTTACTGACCTTTTCCATTTTCTCACAACAGCACCAAGAATATGTCTTTTAAACAGACCCTTTATCTTCTTGCTTTATCAGTTTCTTCTTTTCAAACTTCACATAAAAACTGCTTATCCTTTTTTTATTTCCTCAATCCTGCTATTATTTTACTTAAATGCTTCCAGTAGAACAATTCTCTCCCAACATAAAGCTGTGTCCTGCTCTGATTCTACAAGGCCTTTTAAAAAGGCTCTTGCTCAGGAGCTTCGCTCTTCTCCCAGCTGCTGATGGGTTTTAAAAATACCAAGTTTCCCACTCCTGTCCATACAGACCACAACATATGTCACCTCCTTCATTACTGTTCAAACATCCTGTCCCTCAGCTTTTGCAGCGCCACTGCATCTTGAGGACACTGATTTTCTCACACCAGAAATCGAGTATGAAATTGAGATGCAGATATTTTACATACCAACAAATACTAACACATGCTGCAAGATACATGTACAACATAGATGCGGAAAGCTAATGCACTTTTTCCTCCTAGTTTACCATAATCAAGTGTAAAGTTTGTCAACTTACTTGCTCAAGTCAAAATGGTATTTGCAGTCCTCTAATATTTTCTATTATTGGCAATACTTTGAAATTAGAAAACTGAAGAAAAATAAATAATCTTTCCCGTTTTATTAACAGTAAATCAAACTGCATTCTTCCTGTGGAGCCACCATCACTCACTCTTAAAATATGCACTCATCATGCATTCATTGACTGATTTCAAGGCAGTCTTCCCTAGCAATGGTGATAAGAATAAAATTCCTTTAGACCCGAGGTCTTCCATCCAAAGAAACTGCAAACAAATATATTTCTTTTAAGCATTACCTCATTGTATCTGTTGCTTGGAATTTTGATGCTGGTTTTTCTGACTTCCATATCAACCACTAAGCCTTGGACCACCGGCAGCGTGTACTGGTAATTTCTGAAATCCTGGTAATTAAAACAAGTTTTTAAAAGTTACGCGCGGTAATCATCATTAACATTGCAGGTTTCCTAACTATCCTAGTGACCATCAGCTACCTCATTCAAGTAATTGTAATCAGTAACTTGAAAAGCAGGGAGGGAGGGAAACATCACAGCTTGTAAACTACATAATCAAAGCACACAAATGAGAAAACATCATCATGCCTCTTAGTCACTGTTATTCCACTGATTTTCTTACATCAAAATTAATATTCTCCAGCCTTGAATGCCATCACTGTATGCAAGAATATTTGTTCTGTGTTCTGTTACATTACTGGATAATTAGTTTTTCCTAGCACTGACATTAAGTCACACATTAAAGAATTTTCGATACTGAAAATATATGCCGTGTCAGAAAAGCCAGCAAATTCATTTCAGTTGAAGCTCTGTGTAATCAGAGAGCTGCAGCTAAACACTGACAACCCAGCACTGCTGAGGAAGTGATCAAAGCAACTACTGCACTTACTGCCAGATCCAAACATTCTCCATTGGCCAAGGCTGGGGTGCTGCTTTGGGAACCTCTTTACGATTCACATGCTGTCACAAGCTGACATCCATTACCAGTAATAGCAGGCAATTCACCCAAATGCTTGCTATTTCCTCCTGTCATCTAGGCATGCCAACTACTATGTGCAACAGGAGCCCAGCTCTCCCCACACTGATCAATGCACATCAATGGAACATGGGAACAGCCTCAGCACTTACTGCAAGGAGGTTCATAATCGTGTGTCCGGTCTCTCCAAACAAAGGTTTACGAAATCTGACACTAAAAAGTGGGCATGGATAAACTAGGATAAGATAAAACAGAAAAAGTCAAATTCAATTTATGTACTGAGATTCTGCAAAAACAGACTCAAATACAATGGCCTCAGCTGAATGCGGTGACCAGCAGCAAAAGAAAAGACTGGAAAGAAGACAAGAGTTTAAACAGCAAAGAGAAGAAGGGCATAATTCTATAATGCACCTGACACGTCAAGATACTTCTTGGAAATGGCTTCTCTCTTTTTTATGGTCATCCTGTCTCTCTTCATGACAGCATCCTAAGCCTTTAGCTTGTCGCTGATATAGGTGACGTTCAAGTGACAATACTGAGATTATTTCATTTTCTGTTTTCATAATCTCATTAAAAAGTGGCAAGTTCTCTACAGAAGCATGTCAAAAAGAATGAAAAGGATATTTACAGTATGATAACAATGTGAAATATCTGCATTCCTTGGCTGACTTACCCATCCTTGTACAACACCTATGACGCAATTCAACGTGCAGTGTATGGATCTGGCTACATTACATTATGTTGTTGTCATAGTCGTAACAGAGCTTGGAACATGACTCACGCAGTCATACGTAATGTCATGGTTTGCTAAACACAGATGTGAAGGAAATTTCCTAAACTATCCTCAAGCAACCACTCAGCCTGATTTTCCAAAGTGCCACACATCTTCACAGCCTCCACTGTCGTCACAAGGTGCTGCAAAACGCTCTACAGGTTTGAATGAAATCATCATGATTTCCTTATGAACTCCCGTTTTAGCACGCTGATGAGGCATCTGGAAAGTATCACAACTCCTGCACAAGCACTGTACAGCTGACCTACTCAAGCACAGTGTCCTGATGCAACAAGAAGTGGAGACTGAAGTCGTGGGTCTGCAAATACGCAGCAGCCATTTCCAAATAACCAGTGACCCAGGAGTAATTCTCGCCACTGATCTGCTATACTTTCGGCAGCATTGGACAAATGGCCTAAATCTAACAAACTCCAGCAAAAAAGAGAATGTATCCAAGGAAACCTCAGACACAGATGCAGCCCTTAAATGGAGGGGGCTGAAGAAGTGATCTGCATCACAGTACCGATGAATATGCCCAAATCCAACCCACAGCTATAGAAGCAATTCAAGCCGTGGCTTCCCATTAAATCCAGAGCAGGTACTTCCACCTGTGAGTATCAAAACATTTGTTTCCGTGCTCAAAAACAGATGTCACTTCCAAAACATGAGCATCTTCGTTTTTCTAAATGTCAGTGTACACAAAAACAAACACACCTGTAGCACTAATGCTTCTTTGGACAAGTTTAACCTACAGTCCTCATCCTCTGAAAGGAAGCTTTGAAGATTTCCTTTTTCCTCTCCAATAACATGTATTTATGAAAAATTCCCCAACAAAGTTCTTTAAACACCACAAATCACAGTAGAGCATATGCTAAAACTTACTTTGTTAAATTTATGGGAATATTAAGAGGGGCATCTGAAAAAGATTAGCAACAACACAGTAATTCAGATTTATATGTCATGCCAATTAAGGCAGCAGACAACTGGGACAATGAACTTCTGGCCTGTCATGGTGGACAGAGTTCCAGCAGATCACCGATGTCTTTTGAAGATTTTACTGCATTCTCGCTGCTAAGATTTTATTTAGCTGAAACATTCTCTCCAGCTTCGTTTTTATTAGTTGCAACAGAATTTTCCTAACAAGCTGCCACATCAGTTACCCCTGTGTGTGTATTCTCTGGATAACGAGCAAAAACTAAAGGCAAACACTCTTCTATTTCAGCTTGGAAAGAGCTTAACAGGACAAATGAGAGCCTTTGACATAACTACACCAGCTAAACGAGACTTGTTCTGCACACTGCTCCTTTTCGGGTCACCAAGTGAACAACAGATAGCTGCTCAGAATTAGATTTGTTTCCATAAAGGCTCAACTATTACAGTCTTAAAAGGCTGTAGGTCATAACAAGACCCCAGGGCTGCTGTGCTGTTACCTGGATGCAACATAGGTATGGAACACCAGCGACAATAATTTTTACCTGCTTGTTTAAGCTGACGTTGCTTTGGCAGGTAACAATTGAGGGCTGGGTGTGTGTGCTCTAAACCAGAATACATTATCCTGCAGGAATAATTGCAGCTAAAAGAACACACATTACTTACGTCTGTATTCAGCTCCAAGTCTCAACATCAGCCGAATGGGGAACACTTTAGCCCAGGGTGTCTCCCATTTCTGAATGAGGATGCCAAACAAGTAGGGCGGGGTTGGGAGCACCAGGTCCTGCAGGGACTGATACGTAGCCGCAACGTACAAGAACCCTCCGTGTTCTTTGCTTCCCAGAAAGCTCTGGCTGAAAAAGGAGTGTCCCAGGTTGCCAACAACATTACCTATGAATAAAAAATGCTCATTACATCACTACATTAAGAACCATATCAAGAATTTAAAGAGTTTTTCAGGATGGAGGGAAATATATATATTTTTTTGCTTCCTGAAGCATTAATGCCCATTAATCACACAAGAAACAATGATTTGCTGCACACGGGGGCTCAGGTTCCCTTTGGGCAACACTGCTGAAATCTGTTATGGAATAATGTGTAGACTGAAGAAACCAAAGCCAGAGTATCTGTGCTTGATCCACCTCTGGTGGTGGTAAGAGTTACTATCACTGGTAGGAAGTCAGACTTGTAGGAAAATGTGCACAAATACCTTCATTTCTGCTCCTGACTGGCTGAGCCGCGCTTGTAATTCTTAACAGGACAGTACATTCAGGGTTAAATCGCTCACCTACCTCTCCCTTTTTTCTCCTCCTTTACAGCAGTACATACCTATATTTACACTACAAAATATATACAATGTCTACCAGTTTTCCATGGAAAAGGGCAATATCTTGACACATACTTTGTTTAAGAAAGGAGCATACATTCTATTTTGTTACCAGCCGAGGTTGGCATGATTTGGCAACTTCTTCATGGCTCTTAAAAATGACTCAGTGAATTAAATTCAGTTTTTAAAAAAAATAATGGGTGGAGGGTGGGGAAAGAATGGCGAACTGCCTTGACCATTTCAGTCATCTGCCTGTTTCATGAAGCTCTGCCTGTTTCAACCAGTCACAGAGGTGAAATGGAGGTGATGATACATCCCAAGGACAGCCGGGGAGAAGAAGGGTAGTTCAGGACAGCGCTGCTGCCTGCAACTTTCTGCTGGCACTACAGAAGTGCTCAGTGAAAGCCTGTGTTCGGTGCCTCCCAGACGCACAAGAGAGTTCCACTGCAGAAGCTGCTGATGACTGAACCAAATTTTTAGAGCCAGCTGAGATTAGAGGAGGTGTGCACCTAGTCAGATGTGAATGCCCACTGGCTGTCCTCTCATTTAGAGAAACCACCAGAGTCTCTCTGTCATATTGAAGATCTGGGTCATTTTAAGAGCTACACATAAGAGAATCAATTTAATTAGTATATTTTATGTAAAATGCAACTGAGACACACACAGGGGAGAAGCACCACTAATTTTCATTCCGATTTTTCTTCTTTGATGCTTTTAAATTCCAAAAATGTTTATGCTGGAATGACTGAATGAATCTGAAAGTTTATTAGATTATTATAGCATCCAATGCAGCGTTTAACATCACAGCAAAGAACCACGGTGTAATTCCAACAACAGCATGCAAATAATGAACAGAAGAGCTGATCACAATTCTCCATAGGAAGATGTGAATGTTAATAGTGCTGATTTGCACTCGAAGAAAAACACAAGTAAGCTCAGGGAGCATGGTGTGGTGGATCATTTCACCACACCGTTCCTAAGGAACTGCGTGGGTCTCAGGCTCCCCTGCAGACCTGTGGGCCTCTGCAGAAACCCTAGGCTTTCCCTGCCAGTAGGCAGAGGGACTGCTAGGTAGGAGTTTCTGCTCCTTCCTCCACTACTTCATAATGGAGCATTTGTATTTGAATTTAAGGCAGATAAGGAAGAAGTATCATCCCTCTTCTTCAACAGGCACATCAGTGGTGCAACTTCTCCCTCTTAGACATGCTGAGACAGACACACAAACACTACATCTTGAGCAAAAACACAGGTCACAGAAACGCAACTATGACATCCTCAGGAAGACAAAATGATGATTAAGTTAAGGCTTCTCAAATTCTATAACTCAGAACAGCCTAAAAATAATACACTGACATATATAAATGCAATGAAATAAACACAGTAGGCACAGTTTAGGCCAGCAAAGGAAAGAAAGCTTAACCAATGAGTCCTTCCAAGCCTGACCCTTACACTGACCCATCGTGAAAGTCCCAAGTCATAGCTTTGGCATGAGATGAGTGCAGCTATTCCTGCTCCTGCTCTAGAGACGCGGGCCATGCTACTGTGCATCCCTCCAGAACATGATCACCACATTTTCCTTCTTTCACGTGACTCATGCAGGGGCCTCCTGCTTTAAGCACAGCTACTGGTAGATGTCTAAACAAACAGCTCATCTTATACTCCAGTTAACAAATACACTCACATGTTTCCCTACTACTCAAATTTGGGCACCTTACTGGATTTTATTTTGGTTGTTTTTTTTTTTTTTTTCCTCCTGTGCCCAAAGGAGCTGCACAAACTAAGCTCTCAAGTTCTCTGTTAAAGGGCATCAGGCTTCAACAGCACTGGCACCTCTTTGCCAGGGCCAGGTTCATTCATAGCTTGCTGCTATCCTGAGCAGCTGATTTTTAATTTTACGGATACACGCAAGCCAGAGCTGACACCATCAACCTGGATCAAATTCCAAAATTCTTACAGTGGTTTTAATTTCTGTAATGCTCAGCTGAGCATATTTGATGTAAAGCAGCCATTCATTAATCTGAAAGATTAACACAATTAATAGAGCTACATCAAATGTTGTCAGCTTCTGAGAAGCACTGCTCCTGCCCATCTGCAAATGCATCTCTGTCAGCCCGTACTGTGACACTGCAGCCTGCACAGTGACTACATTGCTAATACTAGCAAGATGCTGCAGTTGCTACAAGTGCAACCTAATGTATTGACTCAAGTTCATGAAAGATTTTCTCTGATCTAAAATAGCTTCTGGCACCTTTCTATCTCAATTCGTTTGCTTTTGCAGTTCCCACCTACCCTCAATAGTTTCCTCTTCATTTATATTTCCTTTTTTTCCTTCCCATATGTTCTTATCGAAACGGAAGCTACAGACCTGATGGTAAAATTAGTTGATGAGGTTCTTGGTTCCAAACAACACGACCAGAATAACCAGCACTTAGAAGGAACTTAAGAACAGGACAGAGACTGCCTTTCAAAATGGTCTGACAGCAACAGAACAAGGGCGAACGGCTTCAAACTAAAAAAGGGGAGATACAGGTTACACATAGGAGAGAATTCTTTATTCAAAGTGTGGGAAGGCACTGGCACAGGCTGTGGGTGCCCCATCCCTGGAAGTGTACAAGCCCAGCTTGGATGGGGTCCTGGGCAGCCAGCTCTGGTGTGGTGCAACCCTGCCTGTGGCAGGAGGTTGGAACTGGCTGGGCTTTAAGGTCCCAACCCAAGCCATTCTGTGATTCTAGGAGAACACCATATGCTTCCATGATGTGAGATATTGCCCCCTGGGATGACAAAACCATCAGACATTTCTACTTGTGACTGATGCCGAGTGCTACAGCAGAAGAGGACAGCTACTTATTTTTTCTGTTTCAGGAGATGCCGTTTCAATAGTCACATGCTTGAGCTGCCTTAACAACAAGTTTTTCAGTTAACAGCAATATGAAAAAACCCACAGAGTGAAATCTGACTCTCTGGTGTTCAGCACTTTGCTACCACACACGCAGCGCTAAGCGTTATTCCTATTGATACAAGTGTCTCCCAGTATAAGCTCCAAGACGTTACAGCTATTAACAGGACCCACTATGGAGATTAGGCAGTTGTGCTGCAAGTCATTATTTATGAGAACACGCAACAGCTTGAGTAGAGCATGGGAGGAATCAAGGAAGTGCCCTTTTCACATAGCAAATCCAAATGAAAAAAGCCACTCTGGGCTTCTTCTACAAATACTTCTGCACTGTCTTGGGGCTGTCTGCCTTTCCTGTCACGTCTCTAAAGGCAGTTCCAAGTCAAGGCCCCACTGATAAGTTAATACATACTTATATTTCTCAGTAAATTCCCATTCACTTTTTATTTATGTGGATACAAAGCACTTAAACCTGTCATACTGCTACCTTAAATAAAGGGAAGCTATTACCAGCATGACAAGGTCAAACCTGGCCCACTGCACTGTTACACATTAGGAGCATAGAACTGTATTTCAGAAGCTTGTGCAGAAAGTGTAGCTGTCAGAAGAACACTCAGAAAAAGCTACCCTTCTGAAAGCCATATATTTAATTTACAAAATATCACAACCTCCTTTCTAAAGAAGTAACTGTGAACAGAAAGTGAAGAGAAAGGTGCCTTTTCTTATATTAAGTTCCAGCACATTACATCAGACAATTAATATTGTTTAGGAAGTGCCATAAATGTGCACGATGCATCTAAAGCAGCTCTGCAGGAGGTATTTATTCTTTTCCCAGCTATACTGGGTTACCCTGTGTATACCCTTAATCCTAAGCAGCTCCACAAATTCCTTTAAAACAAACATGCTTGTACCCACTGATGTGGCTTTGCCTTCAGTAACAATCCATACTGTGTTCTGAATTCTTTGCTTAAGTGCCTTCCTCTGACAAACTCTGCATATCACCTTGACAATCCCTTCTGGGTTCAAATAAAATAGTTTATACTGGAAAAGGTAAAGAAGAAAGTATTCCTTTGTTTCTTCATTGCACTGAGTACATGATGAAGCTACCTCGGTGCTTTTACTTAAAACAGTTGAATTCCTGATATATACTCTGTATTGTTAGGTACTAACACCTAATCTCAGGGAAAGCATACTTGGAGAAGAGAAAGCTGCATCTGTCTGACCTCATTCCACCATCACCAATAACAGCCAAGATCTGCCAAGTACCTAACACCATGCCAGCATCCTGAAAATTCAAACATCCTACTCCAGCAGCAAGAAATGCAAAGCAAGACTCACCTGGGATTGGTCTTGCCAGACCGATTTTCTTCAAGAGCAAACAAGCACATAAACCAACACAAACCCAGACAGTGTTAACACAAAGATCCACAAAGAGACGCAGAAGAAACAGGATTGTGGATTTAACTTAATCACACAACACATCTGCAGCAGATGCCACTATTTAAAAAAAAAAAAAATCAAAGTTCTGATCATACTGAGTATCTTTGTATTGAAAAATATCAGCATGAAATTTGGAAAGAACTTATTCATAGTGGCAACAGATGTAATGTCTCACTCACTATTGTTGTAAGCAGTGGTTACCAGCACTCAAATCTTCCTCTAACCAAGCTGCAGCAGTCTTCCAATCACTCTTACCCCACACACCATCTTCAATTTTGTATCCATTTTTCCATACTACACTTGCAGAGCATGACAGTTAAAGCTGTTCTCTGCTCAGAGTATCTACGTGGACTTCTCTACAGATCTCGTGTTTTAGCTTATTTAAATAAAACCAGACTAAGTAAAACATACATAAAACTGTGATTGGGATAGAACATCCGGAACCACACAGATCACAACCCCCTTTCAAGCATTTACCACATTTGCCTTTTCATTACAAAAATAACAGTAGCACTTATCGTAGTCCACCAAAGAGCTGACGTACTAAGGGTGGATCTGGCAGCTCTGTATAAACATATCCAACTGCTTCCGAGTACTCATTCAGAGGAACAGAAGTTCTCATTTTTCCATTCACTAGACCTCCTCGCAGTCTTATAGCCAACAGACAAAGATAATCATGGGATTACTACTGCAGCAGTACTTCTGCAACAGAGATCAGTAGCTTTCAGTTTCAAAACAAGAAAGGCAGCGCTGCAGGGAGCTTGATGGGGAGCAGGAAGCTTTGGAAGGGCCAAAGGTAAAATAAAACAAGGGAAACAACAGCAGTTAATACATGTCTTAATTAACAAATTTACAATTTATACCTCACATACATACAACCCATAGGGAAAAATACCTATAACTTAACTTCAAACTCTCTCAATTGCTTTACAATTACCAAGTCCTAACACTAGACTAAAGCTCGTGGTTGAGCATTTCCCCTAGTTAGGGTTCAGAGCGGTGCTGCACCTGACTGACATCTTATCTCTACTGAAAGCGGAGCTGAAGCAGAAGGACAAATCACGAAGCATTAAGCATACACACCAAATGCTCTTGCCTGCAGGTTGGAGGGCTGGGCTCAGCTGCAGCTGCTGCACACACTAAAATCACGTTCTGCAAGTGGCTTAGAGCACAGAGGACAGGACTAGGCCTGAAGAAATAAGCCAGCCTCTGAGGAGAGCAGAAACATCTCGGAGGGGACTTGAGTACACACAAGTTTGTGCTTCTAGGTTGGAATGCAGAACTCAAAATTGAGCAGGAAAAAAGTTGAGCTAGTAAATAAATGTGACTCATGGAAAAAAAAAAAGAATCACTACAGATACGTGCTTTAATTAAATAATCAAGGTGAGAAATGCTTTATGTTTTGGTTCAAAACAAGAACAGCAGCAAAACTCAACCATTTTCAAAACAAAATCATTATCACTGTATGCAATTCTTGCTTTCGTTCCATTAAAAATTACTCACTGTCTCTTTTTACTTTATGACTGTTTTTAAATATTTACTAGAGGAGAAAAATAAAAAACATCAGAACTTATTTCAGTTTCATCATGGCAAAATAAATTTAAACCAATATACGATATAATGAAAAACGCCTCACCCCTGTGAGGCAAGGTTTCAAATAGTTCCCGATGAAATTCTCATTTGCTCTAAGTATCTATCATTTAAGCTCTAGCAGAGGTGCAATACCTCTGAAATGAACAAAGTTGGAAGCATGGATGCATCTCTAACAGCACACAAACTGCTTGACTACTTCCAAGGGATTGCAACCACCAAACTGAAATCCCTTCAGCTTCTCTGGCTGATTAATCTTGAAAATGACCAGAGCTGCAAATATATACTTCTCCCTCTCCTGCACGCATGACTTGAAAAGAAAAAAGGATGCAGATTGAGAGTGTGCATTACAAAGTGCTACAGGAATTTACTGAGGTACTATGATCTATGAACGTTTCAGTGCTGTTTGGTACTCTACCATATGGCAACTCTAGGTGTGTACCTATTTCCACAACACGTCTGAAATACAACACAGAGCAAATGCTACCAAAAGGCCATTACAGAGTGGAATTCCTAAGTAGCAAAGTTTGGTTTCTAATGAAAAATCGTACAACAGTAAGCAGCTCTTTGCACAGCTACAGTTGTAGGATATTAAATTATTGCCATGAGAGCACTAGAAAGAATTTCAAATGTGTTATGTAGGAGTTAAAGAATTATCTATTTCCATACTGTAATTATACAAACATCGCTGCAGTATACACATCTAGTAGCACATGCGTACCAGTGTGTTTGCACATACATAAATACACACAAATATAGCATTTTCTAACCATCTCCATCTGAATAACATTAAGAAGAAGATAAAGCACTGTCAACGAAGTGAGACTTGGAAAATTATTTGTTTCCAGCATGTGTTAAATTCATTATGGCATGAGATAACAGCACATTCTGAACCTGGCAACCTCTCTGGACAAGATGACCTTTTTTTGAGTAAAGACATTTCAGGAGACAAAAATCTTTTCCATTATTTCATTAAAACATTGGATTCTGTCACTGCACAGGCATTTCAGTTGACATGCAGAACCCTTCATAAATGTAGTGTCAGTGTATCACCTAAATGTGATGCAATTTCGCCTCTGGAAAACTAGCTTTATTTTCTCATCACAGAAACCAAATAAGAGTTTTTCCTTACTATGCAACAGTTTTTGAATTATAAGGTCCAAGCAACAGTTAAGAGCGGAAGCCTATTTACTCAGCAAGTATAAAATGCATAAGGTTTTACATCAAATAACCTTGTGATTGAGATACTAAAATTCAAAATTCAGGGGAAAGTGCTGCAAGGCACAAACATATATTCAAAAATATAGCAAGTAAACTTTTGAATTATTTAAGATATTTAACACTATCTACAACAATTCTTAACATTTTCTTTCTGACTTTAAGCTGAAATGAGAATTGTCAGAAGCCATGTCATCAGTGTACCCAGGAGCCCTGCTGGGTACCCATTTACTGCTAAACAAAGCAGAGCAATACATTAAGGAATGTTTTAGCTTTATTCAAGTTCTTAACCCAAGACCTGGCAGAAATGCCAGAGCAGACAATAGCAATGGCTGCTGAACACGACGTTGTCACAAGGAGTTTTCCTGCTCCATTCCTGTAACAGCCTATGTAAAGCCTCTGTGGGCCAAATCTCCCACACACTGGCACCCAGAGGGTAACTGGATGATGTCCACAGCAGCTCCCACGTCACCAGCACCCCACTCACACTTTTGTTTGATAAGATGAACATAACACTGGATGCTCCTAACCAATCTTAACTCAGCACCCTACCAGCTTTGATCCTATTTGTTTTTTCGTATTATCTCATATAAAAGTAGACATTTTTCTAAGTGATGGAAATGTATCTGATCTATTGAAATCGCTTTTGAGAGATAGATAGCATTCCTACCTGCTAAGGCATCCCGATAAAGTTGCACAAAGTGGTTAAAGATATCCTTGGGCAAACACTTCTCATCAGGCAAACACTGCAAGAGAATGACTATCTCAGACTGCCCCACTGCATGCATTCCTTTCGTAGTGAAACACCAGCACTTCCTGTTCACATCTGCAGAAAGGAAAAAAACATACCAGAAAAGAAAATCAGAATTTCACAAAATATGCCTAAATTTCACTACAGAAAGACCATTCAATCATCAGTGTTACAGCATATTTGGTTGTGACGTCTGTCACAGGAACAAATTGGCAAACACATCCAAACCAAAACCAGCTCAGTAATATGCAGTTTGCAGCTAAGGAACAGCCAGAGTAATATTGCTCCCAGTTAGATTTGGGGATTAGCACCGCAGAGCAGACTTTTAGCAGCTTCTGTGTCCAAACTCAAGGACCAGATATAAATAGGAACAAAGGAAGCTGAGAAAAGGCCAGGCTGTTTGCTGTGCAGATCGTGATCCTGACAGTGAACAAGTTTCAGAAAGCGATCTGTCTCTTGAGAAGGATCACTGAATCACTGCGTTCTGCTGCTTTACACGAACGCTAACGATGACACAAGCTTCAAAATTCATTTGTTGAAGATACTAAGTTACTAGAATAAAATCTTTCCATCCAAATATAAGCACATAAATGTAATGCTAACTAGATGCTTAAAGATTTATAGACAACTTCTCAGTTTACTGTACAAACTCTTCAGAATCAAAACATTTTACTACAAAACCGCCCTTTTGAATTTTTCAAACGTTATTTTCTCATCCACAAGAGACAAATTGAGATGGCTTCTCATGTTTGTACCTATGTGCCTGCCCATTTATTCCTCCCTCCCTCAGCACGCACACACACGCCTGCAGAGTATTGAAAAGGGTATGAGAGATGCACAGAACCTGAGCATTGCTATGGGATCCTACCTACTTTTCTCAGAACAGGGGGACAAGGAAATGAGTTAAGCAACCAAAGGAAGACTGAGTAATACAATATCCTGCCCTATCAAGTCAGACAGGAGATAACTGACTCCAAAACTGAGAACTGGTGGCTATATCAATTAGTTTGTATTTTCAGGAAAAAAAAAAGTCTTCATCAATGTCTAAATCACTGGACAAAATCCTTATATAATTTTAAAAAATGTGGTTAAGTACAAGTTTTCACTCTGTGCACGAGAGTGTCTTACCAAATAAGAGTGCTGCTGTTGCTGCAGTAATACATATAAGATTTCCCCTCATATACCAAGCCTTATTTAAGGGTAATAATTAAAAAAGAAAAATCACAGAAAGCATAGACTTACAATTTACAATTTTTACCATGGACAACAAATTAGCATTTAAAACAAAGACAAGAGGGTCAGGGCCACCATCCTCCAGCTGCTGCATGACAGAGATCTGAGAAGGTCTCTCTTCTACAGCATAATCTATGAAAGAACAAGTAAACACACAGTGAAATGCTTCACGTAGTGATAAAGTATATTACCTTCAGTTAATTCTGATGCTTTTTTGCTTTTTGACATTTAAAGAAACACTTACGTATTCTGATTTGATTGTTTCCTAGGCTGGTATTTTCAAATTCAGTAACATTTATACGCATAACCCCTGTGCATCTTCTAGAAAAGTACAGTTTGTTTTATAAAGCAGCTTTTTTTTTTTTGTATCAAATGGAGGAGAAAAGGGAAATCAAGTAGAGAAATGTGTCATGGTGTCAACCGAAATCCCAAATGACAAAGAAGTTAGCACTTGTTATTTACATCACAGTAAAGCAGAGGAGCATCAGTCCTGGACTACAGACACAACACACGGTCTATCCCTTTGCCACAGAACTTATATTTTCAGAGCATTAGCTAATGGGAGGACAACAATATATAACTATACAAAACAGGGTTTTTCAGACTGCAGACAGTCTAACTTCAATGTAAAACGGATTCCAACACAAAATTTCAAAGATGCCTGTTGTTTCTCTCTCTGATTAGACCCTTAAGAGTAGTAAATTAAAATTTCTCATCCATGTGATTATAATCTTCTCTGTACTTAAGCCAACAAAAAGCAGTTACACAGGTGAAAACAGGTTTTGACAGAACTGTACTACCGTTCCAGTTAGAATGATCTAGAAAGAAAGGCAATTTGTTAAAATACAGCAAAAGACAAATCCTGTCCATGACAGCATACGAACTTAGCATACAAAATGCAGTTTACATGGGGTTATCTTTATGGAAACTGAAAACCATTCTGTTGTTTCGCTCCTTTTTTGTGGAAGCAGTTCAATAATCAGGTGCCCACCTGAACAGCTAACACAGGATGGGACAGATTTGTTTTGAAATGAAATGCCGCACACATTTTGGTTTTGACAATATCCCACAGTCACGGGTCACTTCTGGCTTAATATTAGAAATGCACTATAGCAGCAAAATATTTAATAGGAATGTAAAAAAAAAAAGATTAAAAAATAAATTAATCCCAGAATCGTATTTTAAAGGATATCATGAACTAGACAGAAAGCAACTGTCAGATACGCAAACATAGAAAATTAGTTTTTCCTTAGAAAAAAAAACTTTAGAAAATGAGTTTTTCTCAATCCTCCTGCGTTTGCATGCTCCAGAATGGATCCCACAATCACTACAAGTTTCACTGCAGGCCACGATGGGCAATGGTGACACTGCATTCAGGGCTCTGTGATGCCTCAGACAGAGCAGATGTCCCAAGAGAATTTCAGAGAAGGGAAGCATGAATATTCAGAAGGCTAATTAAAATGCATCTCCATGCAAAATATTCCCAGCAGCCCAATTCTGAACTTCAGTCCAGAAATATGGGCTCATTTTCTTTTTGTTTTGTGCTTTACTTCTTACCAAAATTTCATCGCAAGATGGGGTTCTTCTGGTTGCTAGTAGGGATCAATAGTGCAAACGAGTGTCATGACATTTAGACAGAAGTACTCACTGTGAATTTCTTAAAATGTTCACCGTATTGACAGCATCTTATTTTTAAAATACATGTAGTAACAACTGAGTTAATTGCAAATGTTAAGCATAAAAGCTAACTGCCAACTTATCCCCTCACCTCCTTTTACTCCAGTGGAGATGAGAATTGGAGGAAGCCCATCTTCAGGAATTAGATTCATTGCACTGCCAACAGGACTGCCAACCTGAGTTATACTTCCCGAGAACACAGAAGCATTATCAGTCTATAAGAAGCAAACAATAAGGAAAGACAACATTACAAAAGAAATTTAAGAGCTGCCTACCTAGATTACCTGTATCTACGTGAAGGACTTTATGCCTGCTTCAGAAACAGAAGCATCAAGTAATCTGTACCTTTAGAAATAGATTATGATGATGACTCCTCTGTGTGAACTTTTATTAAGAAGTCTGCTCAGACAGAGTCTGCGTCTCCCTACTCTAGCACCACACACACCAATTTCCTTTGTAAAGGTAAATGAAAATGTGCCCGTGCCCATTTGAACTTTGTGACAAGTCCCAATGCCGTTCACATGGAGCATGATGCACTTAGTACTGTTAGATCACATCTGTGTTTTCATGCATAAATCATTTTACGTGAAGTCTTGAGCAAAATATTTTTCCATTTTGCACTATGACAGTCTTACTGTTTCAAACCCTTACTGACAATGACTCAGCTTTTTTAAAACACACATTACATGAATGTGCTTCATACACAGCCTGTACAGCTCAAACCTTGGAAGCCACCTACCACATAAACTTTAAACAGTGCTTTAAACACTCTACCTTATAAGAGTTCATTTTAGGACAAAATATATGTCTGCTTCAGCACTCTGCAAACATGAGAAGTGAGGACGCTTGCTGTATAACACACTAAGACAAGCTTCAACAGATTTCCCACATTAGCCTTCCCAAAATCACAGAAACTACTAACATTTACGACCAAAGTAAGCCTGGTGTTTTGAATGGTTACCAGTGTAACGTTTCCTTACTTCTGCTGATAAAGCATTGTTGGTTACGGGCTTTGCTGGATCGTGTGATACTGCTAAGGTTCCACTAGAAGTTGTTCCAGCTACCGTCAGTTTTGCTGCATCAGCAACTTCTCCATTGGGTAATATCCCATCAGCAAACCAAACACGTCTTTGTTCTCTAGGTTGAGCCACTAGAGAGAAAAAAAAAAAACTGTATTTAACATCTCACAGCAACTTTGACTCTCTATGGCAGCATCACATATAAACTAAACACTCATCTGCTGAGAATGGTTTACGTGTCCTTAAAAACCTTATGGCTCTAGTGAGGGCAGGAATGTCACACTGGCATTAGCTTGAAAACCCGGGAGATGAAGTGCAGATCTTCTCAACAACTTCTTTCCCTTTCAGGTTAGCTGTAGTAAGAACAGAAGTGCTCTTACCTTCTGCTCCAGGATGCTTTAAAACTCCCACAGGTACCATGACAGTGGGAGGTGGAGAGCTCAGGGCACCCGATGCCTGAGCCTGCTGCAAAGGAGGGATAGTAGAACAGTATTCAGCGGGATTGTTAGGGTTAGGACTCTGGCTTGAGGCACTCATCATGTTCTCCCAGGCTTGAGCTAAAGCAGACAAAGAACAAGAAACATGAGCAGAGGAAAGTACCTAAGATTCCAAAACACTGTGTTAAGTTCTCAGCTATGGTAGCTCTGGACCCTGACACCTTTGAAGACAATCTCTCTTCATTTAAAAGCCAAAGAGACTGTAATTGAACAATGAAACACACAGCATTAGGAGAAAGACCACTCATCCTATGCAATGAAAATATCAGTTTACACAGAAATACCTTCTGAAAGCTTTAACAGTACACTTGAACTGATTGATGCTTAATTCTTTGTGACTCATTCTGCATTTCTAAATATATATTTATATATCGCATACATATATTTATATACCACATATATATCTTTATCACACCATATTTCAGTAGACTTTACAGATGGACAATGGACATTCTTCATTCCTACTACAGATGTTTAATAATCTACAGGACATCTTCACTATTTAAAAAAAAAAAAACAAAACCCATATGCTATCAATTTTGAAGGGCTTACTTGAACCTTAATTTAACTGCCCAAATTATAATGCATAAAACTCCTGCTGACAACATCCATCACAGGGAAATCTCTCCTCTATACAGAGGAGTAGATTGTACCTCCAAATTACAACTTCTTCATCTGCAACGAAGGCTTGTAGCTAAGCAAGTTACCAGAAAATTCAGATGTGTGCTTCTAGCCTGTCCACATTATTTAGTTACAAAAAAAAATGCAATTCTCCAGCCAGGCATAAATATCACACTACCTGAATTCTCAAAGCAACTTCTAAGTCTGAATAAATCACATACATCTTTGGGTTTCTTTGGCTACGAATTGTCATAAAGCCAATACAAATATAACAAGATTGGAAAAAAAAACAAAAAAACAACCCCACAACAGAACACAAACCCTTCTACTTCTTCCCATCAATCTGCAAGACCAGTAGATTGAAATACTATCAATGGAAATGGTACTGACATTTCAGAAGAAAGATTAAGTATTTTTAACAGCAATTCTGTATGCATTTAGCATATTTGTCCTGAAAGAAGTGTTAAAAATGCAAAAAGAAAGTTACTTCTCCAAGATCCCATAATTAGAAAATTCACAGCGGAGTAAAAGAGCATTTTTAAAGCCTCCTCTTGATCTACCAAAGTGCCAACTCAGCACCTCTACCAACTGAAAATAAAGCAACAGTGGCATTGGAAGCTTCTTAAATATGTACTCTGCCCATAGAAAAGTGTCAGAAAAAAAAAACACAATCCTCCCTCAACATCTTACTAAAATACAAAGCAGGTACTGAGCAGCCAAATGAATTAATTACTTTTAAAGTGCAATTCCTATCCCCAAATCCAAAACAATGCAAAGATGCTTAACCTGCAGCACTGAGCAGGAAAAAAAATCCTTACTGGAAAACAAACTGCAAGAAATCCGGACAGATCGGACACCATCACACAACAGGGAAAATAATCAGTAACCAAAAGCATCACCACAAAGCACTGCAGCAGGGGCAGCAACACAGAAATAACTGAGAGGCAGCACACCTAAGTAGCTCTCTCTCTATAATAAACCAAGCAGTGGTGTCACTCTTTGCTGCCATTAATGTGTTTCCATCCTGGCAACAGGACAGAAAGGCTTTTAAAAGGAAATCATTACAACATGATCAATTTTATTATGCTTTTTTACAAGAACACTTCTGGTTGCAGCTGAAATATTTTCATATTCCTTCCTTCCCCCAGCTGAAAACAAATCCGACTCTCCACTAAAAGGAGCTGGCTGCTTTTTGCCAGGTGTTATGTACTTGTTCTTGTACACTTTGAAACGTGCTATTTTCTCCACCTCAAAATGTAACATTGTCTTTGCTGGGGCTTGCTCTTAATTTCTAGATAGTATTGCCTGCATTTCCTGTTACTTTATATATTTGGCCTGCAAGTTAGTAAGGTTCCCTGAGAACGTGCTTTTGAAGAAATTGGGTACACATCAGTGCTGCTCACTTTTAAGAGTCATCTCTTAAGAGCACAGGAGCAGATCGTTCCAGAGCATCACAAGTCAAGCAAGCAAGCAGAAGGCCGTATTGGCTGAGCAGGGATCTTTTCCTAGTGCTTAAGTGGAAAAAGAAGAGTACGGACAGTCAGCAGCAAGTTGAATATGAGACAGGAGTGTGCCCTGGCAGCCCAAAGGGCCAACAGTGCCCTGGGGTGCACCAGGCCCAGCAGTGCCAGCTGGGAGAGGAAAGGGATTGTCCCACTCTGCTCTGCACTGTGCAGCCTCACCTCCAGCACCACGTGCAGGTTTGGGCACCACCGCGTCAGGACATAAAACTATGTGAGAGCATCCAAAGGAGGGCCACAAAGATGCTCAAGGGTCTGGGAGGCAAGATGTATGAGCAATGGCTGAAGACACTTGGTTTGTTCAGCCAATCTCCCAGACCCCCCAAATCACTGCTACTGGAACCCTGGAACAGCATTCACAAACAGGGGTTTTGAAACTCATAGCAACCTTTCTAGTTTTTGCCTGTTATTGTGTTTAGCTGAGGAATTCCCACTCTCCACAGAGATTACAAGCTGATCTCTCAAGAGCCTTTACTGTACTTACCCATACAAACAAAAGTATCTCTCTTTTTTTTTTTAAAAAAAAATCATCACTGCAGCTCAGCACAAAGCCAACAAAGCTCTGCATTTCAGCTTCTCTCTCCACTTACCATTCATTAGTACCGAGTGGCAGATTACACACACTCTAGCTTCCTTCCGATCCATGTACAGCAGCTTGCACTTCAGGCTACAGCACGCTGCACAGAAAACCTGGAACCCAAAGGGAAAAAATCTTAAGTGCTGTTCAAAAATATGCAATGAACTGATACAATCAGAGAATACTGGTGAAGCCCTAGACACACAAAATAAGGAGGCAAATTATCAGTATTTTCCCATTGAAGCCACAGGGACTGTTGTCTGCCCAAGACTCCCTTCCTGCAAATCCTAATGACATAGCAGTATCTGCAGCACACAAGTGCATGTTGTCCTGACACTTCACAGTGGTATTTCTTAAAACATGTTTTGCATAGACGACAGTGCCTTATTAAGTTCCTACCACATTACAATCCCTCGCTGATTTAACAATTTGAAAATGAACATCAGCCTTAAAGCATGATTACTTTCTAGAATCAGTGCTTCATAAATATACCAGTTTTCTCTACATAAGAGACTGCTGTGGCAGAGATTAATTCAAACAAGTCATTATTACTTGCAGCAGTTCATCTATATCAGTAACTGAGTATTTAATCTGTGGAATACATATAATACAATATGAAGATATGTATTCCTCAGTCAAGTGAGTGCTGATGTATGAAAATGCTTTAAGTGTTCAATGGATAAAATAACACATTTTAAAAACCTGAATGACACTAGTACTGCAGGAAAACATTGCTTCATTTATTACGGGCCAAAAAAAAAAAAAGAAAAAGCTCATTTTTACTTAATTACAGACAGTACATTATCACAACACTTCAGAGAAATCATAAACTGCATTTTACACACACCAGCTGCTGAAGAGGGACCCAGTGCAATATCTCTGTAGGCACAACTGTGTGCAGAGCTGCAGATCATTACTAGCACATCTCACCTGAGCCGCACCTAACTGTTCCCAAGTCCTGGGCAGGAAACAGTGCTGATGTTTCCTCCAAACAGGCAAATCCATAAGCACAGCTTGTGCACCAGAACAAATGCAGACATATTCCTACAACAGCACTTACAATATGAAAATCACCCAGATTAAATAAATCAGGGTGCCTCAGTGATTTCTTTGCTTTTTAATAATATTTTGTATTAAAAAAAACAACACTACATTATCTTCTCAGGGTTGTCTGTTATTCAGGTAACATGAAGCTACTGATGAATACTCACGCAGAACACTAACATCACATTTGGGAAATGTGTAACAACAACAGCGATACAACAAATGAGTTTAGGTATCAAGCAAGAATTTCAAATTTTACTTCCAGTTGTTTCTAAATGTACCACTAACTAGGTGTTATTACAATCTGGAATGTTTTCTTAATCAAAAAAAATAATCCCATTATCCCTTCAACAGCACTACTTCAGTAATACAAACAACAAACTACAGAAGATTCTCATATAAAGATATATGGAGTCTAATTAAGTTTCAATCAAGTTAAAGACCACATCAAATTATGGCCACTTCCCAGGCACCTTCACAGACTTCTAGTGGCAAACATTTAAAAGAAGCTCATACAAAATAAGCTCCACATTTCAATGTGAGAGCTGTAAATTGAATGTGAAGAACCAAGAGCTCACCCTATCTCATTTCACTTCATCTTAATATTTCCTAATTATGTCAATATAAACATTTCAGAAACCAAATGGAAGTGGCTAGCATAGTACTAGCATTTCCCTGCAAAAATAAAATGCCACCCTTCCACAAGTGATTAAAAAAAAACCCGCAAATGTACTTTTAAAACCTTTTGCCTGCATTTACACCTTAACACTATGTACAAGATTTCTAGTAGATACTAACAATAACATAACAGCATAATTTTAGACACATTTTATTTCATTTCAGTTCTCTGGGAGAAACTTCCGCTTGAAGTTTCAGTATTGAACATGGAACAAATTGTCTTAATAACAGATGATTACACAAGTTGATATCTAATTTATGACCTTTTATCAAACAATACACTGTGCATTGAGCAAAGTTCTTGAGTGCAACAGTACCCAAGACGTAAATATTAAAAGAGAAAATAAACAATGACGACATCTACTCCTCCTCCATGCTCCACTGGCTTTCTGACAGTAGGAATCACAGAACCACAGACTGGTTGAGGTTGGCAGGGACTTGCGGGTCCCTCCGGCCCAACTCCCACTCCAGCAAGGCCAGCCAGCACAGGCTGCTCAGGCCCATGTCCAGGTGCCATTGGAAGGTGTCCAAGGAAAAGAGCCCACAACCCCTCTGGGCAACGTGCGCCTGTGATGTATGAGGGACAAAGCACTGAAATGCTTCCTGAGGGTCACAGGGAACCTCCTGAACTCTAGTTCGTGCCTACTGCCCCTTGTACTGGCACTGGGCACCACTGGAAAGAGGCTGGCTCCATCTTAGTTGCACCCTCTCTTCAGGCACTTATAGACATTGGGAAGATCCCCTCAGCCTTCTCTTCTCCAGGCTGAGCAGTCCCAGCTCTCTTAACCTCTCCTCACAGGAAAGGTGCTCCGGATCTTTCATCATCACGGTGGCCCTGAGTTTCCTACCAGTATGTCCGAGTCTCTCTTACACTGGGTGGCCCAGAACTAGACACAGGACTCCAAATGCAGCCCCACCAGTGCTGAGTAGAGGAAAATTTGCAAAGAAAGGACATAATCCAGCACAACTGACAATGCAGTCTTGTCATTAACAATCACTAAGTCAATTATCTCAGTAACTCGTGCCACAAAAAAAGACAAGACATGGCAGTGTCAACACAAGTCTCTGTGTTACTAGGGTTTTAAGGTTGGCTGGGGTTGTTAAAGCTTTGGTTGCTAAGTGTAAAAATCATCAAAACCCTTAAGTTGAAAATACAACTTTGATTGTCAATAGAGATGACATACAAATCTTATGTTTTTCCTATCACGGATGATTGTTTCATCTGCCAATGGAGAAGACATAATATATATATATGTCAAAATTTATGAATGAGTTCACCCACGTTCTTCAGGCTCTTAATTTTAATTCAAAATTTAGTGTAAGCGTATTACTTCTTATCATTCCCCTGAGATTGGTATCTTCCATTAATCTTGCAATTACTATCCTGAAATTAAAAACAGAGGCAGACTTCCCAGGTGCCACTCAACTATTTTTAAATGCCATTTTCATTTCCAAATCAAATAAACACATTCACCTCCCACTACCATATTTTCTCTTTTTCCCAGTAAGGTTTAAAAAAGCTTCACTTTGTTGTGCTAAAGCTTGAGTTCAAAAAAAATCTTTATTCCCATTGCCCTAGAAACTGTAAAACAGGAAGACATTATCTCCACAACTATTTAATGGAGATTTATGCCTGTAATAGAAGAGTTACTGTGATGCAGCAGTTTCCCACACCCCAGGCACACTGTCAACACGGCTTGCTTTGGGATGGCTATCCTAAGCAGGGAGCAGAGCAGACAGCTGAGCACGTCTGAAGCCACTCCAGCTAGGTTCATTAGAGCTTGCCTTTCAAAGCCTTTGGTCTCCCTCCTCCTAGAAATGTTAAAGGACTTGAATGTTGTGAAGCAATCTGCAGTAAGTGCTAAGCAGTATTCGATTTACACCAATGCGTAGCATTTATAAATGAGAGTTTTCTTTAGAGAACAATGTAAAAAGGCATAAAAGAGAAGCTTCACTGAATTATCTGCAGCATTTTTTGACTGCACATGTGCAGATTTGGCCCAACAATATTAGCTACCACAAGCTTCTAGAAACAAGCCCTTCTGAGGATTATTCTAAGAACACTCTGTGAATATTAAATACCAATACATGTATTTTTCATAACTGAGAAATAATTTTGTCTACCGAGCCGAGGGACCTTTTATTTCATCTATTTCTTAAGTATCATCCAAAACAAGGCTGGTTGTTCTTCTCAAGGTTTGTTGTGCTTCTCAAGTAGTTTAAAGGTAAAAAAAAAAAAAAAAAAAAAGGACACCACATATTCGGGCCTTAAACTATTTATGTTCTACCCATTTCATGTAAGGTTATTCTTAGTTTCTGCTTCTCATTTGTGCAATTCAGGGCTTCAATCATTACAGAGAAGTCATTAAATATCAGCAATAAGCTTTTTTAAAACAGACAAAAAAGTAGAAAACATTGCTGTAAATAAAAATTGTGATCATATCAAATCAAAAATGGGACCTACATAACTGACAGTGTAATTTTAACACATCAAAGCTACGCAATTCCTTTAACTGACGATGTTCCCTCATTGCCATGAGAACATGAAAGAGCTCTCTGATATTAGTTGAAAGCCACACAAAACACAGGCATGTACCTCTCATGATGCTTACTGATCTCCTGTAGTTACTCGCTGCCCCTCAGGACTTGCACTGCAAACAACCTGCAACAGGGTGGCAGAAGCAAGAAACTGGAAGTCCCTAACGAGTGCGTAACTAGCGTCTGTGGAGCAGTCAAAAGTGTCCTGGCAACGACTTTTCAGCAGGTCCTAAAATCACTTACATGATGATGCAATGAAGAAACTGAGTGCTACGCCTTTTGGTTACTGAATAGACAAATGGTACATATACAGTGTATTATGGAGGAGTAAGTTTGTTTTCTGGTAGGTTGCTACAAGAAACAAGTGACTTAAGGGTTTGAGCTTTCCAGATACTTTTGCCTTCTTTTAGGTCCTTTGTTCAAGTTGTTCTACCCCTCTGCACTCTTCTGGTAGCTAAAGATCATGCCCATAGCACTCAGGGGACCTTCTGATCAACTTCAGAAACAGTAGGATAGGGTCCTAAATAAACCACTGTTACTTCTGCTCTATTTTTTTTGTCAATTTAAATGCTTCTTTTTATTTAAAAATTATTCATGAATATCTACTTGATCAGAGTGTTGAGTTACTTCTTTTGAATAATAATGTTTTATCCCAAGTTCCTATTGCCCATGTGCTACTGACTTATGTTTCAGTAACAAGATACTGAGAATACTTCACAAACTCACCACGTAAGAATTTGTGCTGGCCTAGATGGCACTTCTTAAAAAAAAAAAAAAAACAACAATGAAATACAGAAACTGTGTTTTGGTTGTCTTCATTACGAAATTTCTCATCATGTATCTATCCAACAGATCACAGAAAACTATATTTTTTTTCCAGGAACAAAGATACATTCTTTACAAGAGAAGATGTGATATGGGAAATAAGATAGTACAGAAAACTTAAAAGAACAGAATTCAACTGCCACCTAAACCACCAAGAATGCCAGCAACACTGTACTTCCCAACCCCATCAAATTGTTTCTTAAGAGGGATTACTGATGCAGTAATTTCTGCAAACTAGTTTCCTGCACTTCGCCATTTTACACTAGTTCTACATGAATTCAATGCTTGTTGATGATTGCAGTCAACTAATACACTGCTCATACAGGATCATTCTCACAGCTACGAATAACAAATATTTATTCCTTATTAGAACCATAAAGAAATTAGAACTTAGAAATTTCTATTTTTCCATCACAAATCAAGCTCAGCCTTTCAGAAAGAGATGTCACAGTTAAGTATAGCCAGCTGCTTAGGAAGTTACGTGTTGATTTTACTCCATGTCAGCGCTGAAAGCATGCTTTGAACTTACTCACAGATTATAAACTCACCTTCCCACAAGCTCTGCAGTGATGCCTTCTTTTCGTGAATGTAAATCTCGCCTCACATTTCATGCAGTTCGGTGCTTGAGAATCTGGAACCCAAACTGGAGCCACCTCACCCAATGTAGTAAAAGGCTTTCTGGCTGGAGCTCCAAACTGGCCAGCTCTGAGATCATTATCTGGACTATCTGGGGCTACTGCAAGGCACGGACTACTAGAGACTCCAGATTCATACTCTTCTAAATGTTCTCCATTAGTATCAGTAACAGAGGCATTTAACGATGCTTCACCAGGAAACACATCTGCTGTCAAGTTATCCCCTAATTGTGTCTTAACAAAGACATTTTTGTTTTTACTATTACCTCCACAGTTTGGGGGAACAAGATCATTTTGTAAGTGGTCCGATAATGGCTTTGGAATCTGCAATTTAAGATTTGTAGGTTGTTTAGGTCTTGCACCACCAAAAGGAACACTGACAGACTGCAGATTAGTCAGTGGTTTTGGTGAAGTTTGCCCTTGCAGGGATGGCACCTGACTACAGAGATTATGTATATAGTTCTTCTTGACATGGTCACCAGCACTGCTTAAAATAAGACCACTCCCTTCTATGGTCTCATTTCCTCTCTGTTCATAAACATTAGCATAACATTCTGACTTGCTCTCCTCTATCTCCTTTTCCTCTGTTACTGAGTCTTCCTTGGAGGGTAAAGTCTTTGGAACATGAGCAACAACTGGGTTCTGCATTCCATAGGAATCACAACCATTAGACAGAGAGCTTGCTGTTGATGTACCCATTGCATCAGAGAGACTGGACCCTTCAAGCTCATCTGTACCAGTCTCTTTTAAGTCTACGCCTGCCTCCATCTTTCCATCGCCACCTTCTTTGCTACTACTACATTCCTCATCAGGCTGCTTTGTCTGCAGAAGTCTTTCATTTTCTTCCACAGTTTGCTTATTATTAATCTCATTCAATCTAGTCAATTCCCAATTAGTCACCTCCTGAGATTCAGGGTAACACTCTTCCATACTGAGCACTTCAGATGTGCCAAGACTTTTATCACATTCAATGACTCCACTTTCAATGGCACTACCATCCTCAGAGGTAAAATGTTCTGCAACACATTCCTTGTAGTTGCCACTTCCAGCCACATTAGGTTGACAAGTTTCTTCAAGCCTGGATAGCCTAGAACATATTTCTTGGGTTGTTTCTTCTCCTAAGCTTCCATTACTTGAATCAGAAGAAAAGTTTTTAACTTCTAGATCTGTTCTCTGAGGAATGGCTTTACTACTAAAATTTTCAACAGATAAACAATTTTCTTGCGTTTTCATGATACCATCAACAGGTCTCTTACAGAGAGTCACTGTATTAATCCCTGCAGCTGTAGCTTCTGAAAGCCACGAATCTTTACTCATATTAAAATCATCCTTTAAGCAAGAGGAGGGGCATGCAACGGTCAAGGTTTCAGATGAAGCATTAAACAAATTACTTCTAGAGTCATCTTCGGTACATAGCCAATTTACTTGCTTTTCTGTATCTGTATCTTTTTCCATGGATCCATTTACAGTAACACTAAACTCATCATTCTGTCGGTTTTCATTATCCAGTGTAAAGCTAATAGTGTCCATTAGGGACTGACTGTTGTAATTTTTACAATCCAGCAAGTCTCCACTTTGCAGTGTTCTTCTGTCACAGTTATGCATAACTGCCACCACTAGTACATTTTTCTCCTCTGGCAAACAAGCTATACTTCCACATTTCTTTTCTCCTGATTCCACAGTGTTACACTGATCATCCCGATTACTATTTCTTTTAATTAACTGATCGTCTGCTGCTGCCTGATCATCAATCCACATGACTGGAGTCTCTGGGCTTAGGCTAAAATCCTTTCCATTAGCACAGTGATCTTCTCCTCCTGTTGGTGTAGTCACTGAATGAGACAAGGAGAAAGACTTTAATCTCTGCTGACATTCATTAGGAGTTGTAGCTTCATTCACATCAGCCACAGTCGGGTTATATGACAGACGACGTGAAGGCGGATCTAGAATCTGATTCCACTTTGCACCCAACAGCGTAGGTGAAACAGCGGCATCTGAAAAAATTATTTACATAAATTAATAAGAAAAATTTCTGTCCTAATAGATTCTATTAACTCTGTTGCATTAGAATGTCCCAAAATAAATGAAAAGATGTTCAAATATTAGTAGAATTGTAAAATTAACATCCTCGATCAACCATTAATCGTCTTGTTGCAAGATGTTTCTGGAGCTTAAGAATTTTAGATCTACCCAATTAGTAACAGGTTAAAACCTAGCACAAATACAGGATGGGCAGAGAACTGCTTGAGAGCAGCCCTGAGGAGAAGAATTTGGAGGTGTCAGTTGATGAAAGACTCAACAAGAGTTGGCAATGTGCACCTGCAGCCCAGAAGGGCAACTGTATCCTGAGTTGCATCAAGAGAAACGTGACCGGCAGGTCAAGGTAGGCGATTCTGCCCCTCTACCCTGCTCTTGTGAGACCCCACCTGGAGTACTGCATTCAGCTCTGGACCCCCCCCAGCAGAAGAAAGACATCAAGCTGCTGGAGTGGGGCCAGAGGAGGGCCACAAAGATGATCAGGGGGCTGCAGCAGCTCCCCTACAGGGACAGGCTGAGTGAGTTGGGGCTCTTCAGCCTGGAGAAGGCTCTGGGAGGACCTTGCACCAGCCTTCCAGTACCCAAAGGGGGCCTACAGGAAAGATGTGGAGGGAATTTTTATATAAAGGCACGTAGCAACAGGATGAGAGGAAATGGCTTTAAACTGGAAGAGGGTAGATTTAGACTAGTTATTAGGAAGAAATTCTTTACTGTAAGGGCAGTGAGACACTGGAACAGGTTGCCCAGAGAGGTTGTGGATGCCCCCTTCCCTGGAAGCATTCAAGGCCAGGCTGGATGGGGCTGTGAACAACCTAGACTAGAGGGAGGTGTCCCTGCCTATAGCAGGGGGTTGGAATTAGATAATCTTAAAGGTCCTTTCCAATCCAAACCATTCTAAGATTTTATTATGAATTTGGACAATTTTAAAAGTATCATTAATATATTTTACATATCTTGAAATGCCTAGAAAGACTCCCATGCCTATTAAATGTTCAGCCTCTCTGACAGCACAGAAGTAACAATCTGACAAAGCAAAGTTTAATACTTCAAATGATAGCTCTCATTACATAATTTATGTGACCTAATAAAACATTTCTATGCTTGAGTCTCACAAAACTACAAAAGCTGCTTAGAATAAAGACATTTGGTCTCATTTGTTTAAAACAAATCACAAAAAACATAGGCTTTGTGGAGCTTCCTTTCAGTAGGTTTCTTTAAAACGTTTATTGAAGGCTTTCTATGAAAAGAGAGAGGAACAAATTTTAAACAAATAAGATGAATGGAAGCTGAAGCAAATGCTATTAACAAGTACTGAAGACACTCCATATCAAATCAACAGATCTATCTTCCAAATTTTGAGATGCATTTCTAACTCAAAAAAACAAAATTCTAGCACTGGCCTCTCCCTTCCCGTTGGTTTTCCCTGTAGAACAACATGCATCTACCATCCTGCTCAAAATTACTCACCTTCGTTTTGCTCAAATTCATCTAAAACCTTATCGAGGTTATATGCCTCTGCTTGGAAGTAGTTCTCCATTTGTCAGGGAATGACCACCAGATTCTTGTCTGAACCTGACAAAACAGAACAAATTACAATCAGGTATCTACACTTCAGTTCCTCTGTTTTAAGAGGCAAAGAAGACATCTGTAAATCAAATTTTAAACATATTACACTCATAAAGCAAAAGTATATAAATTATTTATGTGTTTAAATTTGCTTAATTCAGATTAACAACCTCCCCAAACTTGCTTTATATTTTAATATTATCTCCAAGTTTTTAGAACTACTTTTTTAAAACGTTAGCATGTAAGCAAAATCTTGAGCATTTACGAACATTTGCAGAAGAATATGTTTCTCAAAATCTTGCCATACACAAAGTAGAAGTGTTGATGTGAACCAGGTGTCTCCAGAAAAAAACATTTGAAGAATGCAGGTTCATTTTTACATGCTGGCTGTTAGAGGAGCAGAAAATATCCTCATCAGATGAATAAAAAATAGTAACCAAACTGGGTTTGCGAATTTGTGTCAGTTCAAAGCAGAATGTATTCCACACCACAGAACTTATAAAACGCTGTATGTGTGTCCCTATGTTTCATTCAGTGCATTTTCCAGTTAATGACAGGTCTTTTTAAGAGGCCAGGTCTTTCAGGACTTTTCAGGACTTGGGAGAACAATATACACAAGAGGCACGTCAAATTGATTTCTGCAATTTAGAAATTCTCTCTTTTAAAAACTTCTCTTTAGGGCAATATAATAGCACTGAAAATCATGTCGTTCTTTCTTTTGCAGCATCAACTTAGAATCTGCAAAATGCAACCTATGTACAAAGCAAAAAGATTATTTTTCCTCATGTTTCAAGCTTTTCTTTTCATTACATACTACTGCAATTTTCATCATTATTTAGACCACTGAGATTTTCTTTCCACCACAATAAACAGGGAAGGAAAGATGAGGAGGAGTTTTGAAGGAACTGCTACCATAAATGTTGAGGCAAAAATATACTCAACGATACTGCCCTGAAAACATCAAAGCCAGTCACATGCTTTTACCCTCCCAGCTCACTATCAATGCTTACCTCAGCATCTGACAGTATTGTCTCAACTTTTTACATTCAAAGAAAACACTGACCTCGACCTGACCATTTAAACAGAACAGTCAAAGCCAGCAATACTCTTTAAGCTGTTTCAAAAGCCAAATGATGATGTCAGTGCAGCCTTCCTTGTATTGCCACATTAGTGTCTAACTGTAAGGATTACCATAATGACAAGAGCAAAACTGCTCCATCATCAGTCAGAAAATAACATTGCCCAGAAAACCAGAAAGTCAAGTAAGCACCAATCTGAAGGTACAGCTTTTGGCTTCATGCTACCACTGGTTAGTTCAGATGGCTTTGAACAAGTAGCCTAAACAGTGTGTTTCTGTTTCTGTAACGTCTCCTAGTCTAGCGGTATTCTGATTCACTCATTTCCCAGAGATGCTTCAAAGATTCCTACTTGTAAAGTTATTGAGGGAGTAAACAGGTGTTAGTAGAATTATGCCAGCTCTTAAAATACCTGCTTTAATAATCCTTGTTTCCATGATAGGCAGGCACCAGAAATCTAGCAAAGGGCACAGAAGTAAGCAGTTTCGTCAAAAGATAATACTCTCAGGTTAAAAAACATGATGAGGGGGAAAAAAAAAAAACAAACCTAAGTCACTAAATAACTTTCTACAACTCCACACAATAAATAACATTTTCACCTTTTCACCTTAACAGTAGGAAGATGGTCTTTGTGCTACTAAAGACTTAGAGCAACAAGACACTGTGATTCATTTCCTGAAAACACTACCAGTGAAGGCATTTTCACTGAGAAATGTGTGTCATAACCTATATACCATAAAGAGAGACCTTGATTTGATCTGTGCTCTGAACACCATCCAAAACATTCTCCTCAGAGCTGGCTTTCAAATGCTGTGAAATATAGAAATGGAGGAGGAAAGGGTGAGAACCTTGTTTTACAGTAAGACGCAGTGTTAGACCTGACAGCTAGACTCCAGCTCAACTAAAAACCAGCTCCTTTACACTAGAGATACAGACAAGAAACAAGTGAGAGGAACTTTCCAGTTTAAGGCTATACATCATTTTAATGTTATCTCTGGTATTTCTGGAATTTGGGGAAAACGTCAACAAGTTTTATTTCAATTACAATATTAAATTTTACATTCTCTAACATACTTGTATTCCTGAAGAAGGGAAAGCCAAGTTCTGACCTCTAGCTGTGGCAGTGTACCCTTTGATCCCTGAGACACCTGTTTTAAGGTTTTCCTGAGCTATCCTACCTACCCACCAAGCCAAGCTGTTCTTAATCTTCCACAGCACTTTAACTAAAACAATTACATTTACTATACAATTAAACCAAAATAATTTTAAAAAGCAGAGACTTCTCCTTAGACGTACAAACACTAAATTCATTTGAACTACAATCAAACTGCGAGAGTTTGTAGGTTCTCTTGCACCTTTCCCTTCTATTCCTTTCAATACCTTGATGAGAAGCATCTAGACCAGTTCCGTATATATCAATACTGAAAAGTTAATTAGAATCTGTTCCAATAAATGTTTTGCTTCTTTTTCCATTCAGAGTTCTGATCATCAGCCTAATTTAGAGCACTACAGTAAGAAACTTTTATACAAAACGCCGTATAATTTCACATCCACTTGTAATGGATTTAATTTATACTATAACACTCCAGTCTAGCAAAACCCCACCACTAAGGTCAATGATGCAAATAATACTTCTCAGTAGAAGCACAGTAAGACTGAAAAGTAACATACAAGATTCTTGTTTAACAGAGTTAAAATGTGGAGCTCTCTGAAACCACCACAGTCAGATTTCAATGCACGTCCACTGTCAAAAAGGACATCCAATCACGGCATTCACTCGGACATAAACAGAAACCACAGTATGGGCGGCCCCAAAGTAGGCTACAAGCAGTGATCTTTCTGTTTTGTTTATTTTAGGGAAGATAATGATTAATGACAAGCAAGTCATTGGGGAAGGAATGCTATGCTGACTGTACAGTTGCGGAAAACATGCTTTAAAATCTTCAGATCACTGCATTTTGACTTTGTGCATCTTTCAGACATTCAGAAAAATTCACAACTGACCATTCACACAGCTTTGAAATCCGACTGAAACCCTGATAAAATGTAGACCTAACTAAAATCTGTGTACACTACAGCAATTAGGATATAAGACATCTTTGCCCTAACACTTCCTAAATTCAGTATTTTTTTCTTGTCATACAAATCAACAAGATTACCGAAACACAGAACCATAGAACGGTTTGGGCTGGAAGGGACCCTAAAGACCACCCAGTTCCAATATCCTGCCATGGGCAGGGTTGCCCCTCACCAGATCAGGCTGCCCAGGGCCCATCCAACGTGGCTTTGAACACTTCTAGGGATGGGGCATCCACAGCTTCTCTGGGCAGCCTGTGAGAGTGCCTCACAAGCCTCTGAGTAAATAATTTCCTCATAACCTCAAACCTAAATCTCCTTCCTTTAGTTTAAAACTGTCTCCCCCTTGTTCTAATCAGATTGTGTAAGAAGATGGTCTTTGTCCTGTTTGTAAGCTCCTTTTAAGTACTGGAAGGCCTCAGTGAGGTCTCCCTGGAGCCTTCTCCAGGCTGAACAAGCCCAGCTCCCTAAGCCTTTCGCTGTGGGAGATGCGCTCCAGCCCTCTGATCAAATTATACCTAACCAAAGAGAGCAATGGTAGATGCTCACAATAAATGACTAAAGTAAATAAAAATGGTAACGAAGTCTGGCTTTTAAATCCCATATCATGATTCTGTAACGTCAAAAAATACAAGCATTCAGACTTCAGAAACCACATGTCTAACAATAATAAGAGCATATAAACAAGACTTGGAATTTTGTCCCCACTGCCTCACAATCCCAATGCGTCAATACTTCATCACAATTCTGTGAAATGATAATTTTATTAAAAGATGTACTAATATTTAAACATCTAATATTTGCAAGTTTAACTTTGGTCCAGTATGGTAGAGAGATTTTTTCTGTACTTCTAAAATGTAAACAACTACATGTAACTGTTGGAAGTCTGAAGCTCAAATGATAGTGCACAAGCATGCAACGAGCCAAAATCCAGACTGATGGATGCTCATAATGCAAATTGAAGAGAGAAAACATTTTTTTTTAATAAACATTACTGTTATTTCACGTATTTATGCACCAGGATATGCAGAGAACCTTTTATTTTTAACCTCACAGTCACTGAACTCACAGCCACTCTAAATGAGATCTCATTGTCTATGCAAGTAGGTATTTCTCTGAAAAGGTCAGCTGTGAATCCTCAGGTCTAACATTTAAAATTGTAATTCTTATATAAAAGAACACTCCAACCCCAACACATTTTTCCTGGGGTTCTGCCCAAGGGAAGAAAAAAAAAATGAAATCCTGCTCTCTTCCTGACAGAAAAGGAACGTAGTACTCACGTTCCTAACAGACAACCATAATGCCTCTCGATCAATACATTGTCAACATCTCATATATTTACCAGTTTAAGATCTAATACTTCAGCTGCACAGCCAGTAACTCAAGATCAAAAGAGATAACGCAAAATGCTCTAGAACAGCACACTACAATAATCCGGTAGCTGTTGTCTCCATGGTTCAGATTTTATTTTAAATATTTGTATTGACTATCCAACATAAATAAAGCCAAATATATTCCTTTATAGGTCTTTGGAAACTTTGACTGTAACTCAAAGGTACCATTATGAAAGTTTGGAACAGTCTGGAGACTATTCTAGTCCCAAACTTCCTCTTAGTAAAAAGGCTGAAATGACTTTTTTAAGGGATCATTCATAGCTGGGAAACTCTTCAAGATCACTCAACTATTTCAAGCCATGGCACAGAGAGACACTGCGGAGCAAACACACAAATCAAACTCTGGAAAAGTAAGGATGAAGACATGAACAGATTAGGAAGAAATTTCAATGGTGACTTTAGCTATAGCTGCCAAAAATGAGACACCTTTTAAACTAGTACATTCTGGGGATGAATAATACACGGATATTGTGCTAGTGCAAGCAGAAGACGACAAATCTCCAATCCTGTGAAAAACATAAAATAATGTTTCAAAAACACAGTTCAAAGTCCTCCATATAAAGATTTGGCAGAAAATGTTAATAACAGGCAAGAGAAGTTAAGCAGCAGACTACTTTAATTTTGTTTTAAAAAAAAATTACATGGCTACCACCACCCACTGGTACAGTAAGGTCAGAACCTGGTATCAGTTTTCACCTATTGCACGGCCATCTTCTGTCTCTCACAGAAAAGGCCAAATGCAACATGCAATCTGTCAATCAGATTATCTTCAAGCTCCTGTTGGATCACAGAGCACACATAATTCAGGAGCTCTGCATTCTACTTAATAATTTCTTCACAAAACAGCACCTTCCTCTCTAAAACTTAAAAACTTATGTTTTAACAGGATTACATGCTTTACCCTCCCTTAGCGTATAGTTATAAAGGTTCATATACCAGAACGTTTGTGGTAGATACAGAACTAGAATTACTATCCTAGTCACGAGAGCATCTAGACCTAAAACAAACTTCAGCAAGTTGCTGGAAAGGGAGGGACACCAAGGAAAAGGACAGAAAGATCTTACTTAATATTTGTTGGTATTCTGAACAGGCTTAACCTTGGAGGCTGCCTCTCAAGATAGCTCAGATTTCCTACATGACTGCTTTTCCTTGGGAAAGGATGTGTACAAATAGATAGGCTTTGTGTTATACCTGCAAAGTAGCAAGACGTACTTGTTTTGGTCTCTGCAATGAAGAATTACATAACCCATGATCTTTCTGTGCTGGATGTCTTACGTTCCCCTCAAGAAACCTTCACCACCACAACTGACAGCATTTCAGTTTCTCCACTCTAACAGTGCACAACTAGCACATAATCATACTAACACTCTACAATAAAAAATGCACCAAAAGGAAATAACACCAGCATACAACCATTAACAACGCAGAAGAGGCCTCCACATCAGGCAGCATGTAAACAGGCAGAGTAAGATCTCAGGACTTTCTATCACACTGCCTCGTGTACAGACTACTCTGTTTCAATACAGCACTGTAAACATACACATTTCAGTAAACTCTTACTAAATAAAATACTCAAGTAGTTTATTGTAGCCACCAACAAAAATACATATGAAAGGCTCCTAAGATGAAAGTCACAAGGGGCATGACCAGACTGAAAACAAGCACTGCTCATTCATCCTGAGTTTGAGTCCAGAAAATGTCATCTTCTCATAGCATGACAACACAGATCTGACTATCGACTGGACAAATTAATTTCTTAGTTCTAATGCTCCCAAGGACCATCTTCAATCTCAGGAAAAAATGTCCACATATTTTTGCAGCTCCTGTGAAGCTAGTGACTTTTATATTATTTGCCCCTGTGAATACAAAGTCAAGCACCTCTATTTTAATGAATAGCTTGTTTAGAGAATTCAGCATTAGTTGTATTCTTAAGTGATAAGATCTGCCTACAGTACAGACTGAGGAAGGAAGACTTTGCCTGCTCCCCGGTCCCAAAGAAAACAAGACATCTCTGCTCTATAACGAGACAATTACTCTCAATAAAGATCAAAATCACAAAATGATAAAAATACTTCATCATCTTGTTTATAAGATAACGTATGTATGTATGGGTGCGCATATAAATGTAAATCCATATGCACACATCAGAACACAGGCATTTCACATACATATCCCGAAATCATTATATTCTGAAGAGAAGTTGCCTCTTACCTTTTTCTCTTATACATTTGTTAAGAAACGAACGACCCTGTGCCTACTCATGATGACTGCAGCACAATCAGCCAGTTCTGCTGAATCAGTGTGTTCTACTTGATCCTAAAAAGAAAACAGAAACATGCATTTTGTTAACTGGTAATTCTGCCACAAACCACGTTTTTTTCAATGCTGCTAACAATGACATACATGGTAAATGCTGCATGCCTTTAAATGATTTAGATTACATATGCAGCTTTTAATTCAGGGATCTATGCGCTATGTCACTATTGTACTCCAATACTCTGATGAAAAAGGCTGCTAATAAAAAGCGCATTGCTACCTATTGACAATTATTCTTCATTTAATCGTAAACTCACAGAGTGAGACAGCTGCTCTAATTGTTTTTGTATCCCTGGTGACCTTGACTGCAATGCTTTATTTATAAAACTAGTCTCTAAAGTTCATTATACTACATTACAATAGGCATTCCAAAAATAAAAAGCTAGTAGCTTTGATACTAGACAGAAATTCATGACCCTCTGAGTTCTGTAAACTGCATTTGTCAGCTTCCCACTGATTTTGTAGTAGCTAAACTGTTTTTTGTCTACAAATTATTCCTCCTACAATCCTGGGCTCCCTTCACTTCCAATCGGCTTATTCTCTCCAACAACAACACCATGGCATCAACATTTAATAGCAGAGAAGACCCAGGCAGAAGAGTCTTCAAAAGTACCTTGTTCTCCTAATTACAGCATTTTTTCTAGGTCAGGTGATCATTTTTGTGGGCCACATCCTGGCATACAGCATAACTCAAGAACCCAATGCAGCCATGAGCAAAGAAGAAAAGGCTAGCTAACAACCTAACAAGAACAAGGACTGAAATAAGTTAAGGTGCTGGTATTTGACCTGTTCGGCAGTTGAAATATTTATTTATTACTCTGATGAAGCAGTTGCATGTACGCTAGGGAAAAAAAAAAATCTTGGAACTCCAGCAAATAAACAGAGGAAAAACAAATAAACAACAGCAACAACAAAAAAAAGTTTTCCATGCATTATAACAATATTCGGTGTTACACTACAAATTGCCCAGGGCTGTTTATTATTCTTTTCAAAAATAAGCTACAGTAATAATTCCAGGAAACTAATGAACTGAACAGTAGCACTTTAAGTAGTACAGTTTCCAAATTCAGGATAAAATCACACAGCTTTGCCTGCCAACAGAACCACCCCTGTAGGCAAAATGAAAATGTTCATGCCATGTGTATTTCAACCTCTATAAGCTGAGCTGTGGATATTTGGGAAATATTAGCAATTATTATATTACAAGGTTCTTCAGATAGGCTTCTTATGCATGCAAAAACGAAGGTGTGCAAAAATTCAATGCTACTGAAAGTCATCAGAATGATGAGATGTGAAATAACATGGCAGCTGAGCAAGGTTATCATCGCCATGTTCCTTCCTGGTCTGTAGGCAGAGGAAAATGATTCTGTTTCCACAATCCTTTTGCAAAGATGGATCAATTAATGACAACTCTGTTTGCAATTTATGACAAGGCCTATCAACTGCATCATGAACACAAACACATTTCACACTAAGCAGCCAGTCATACATTAACCACAAACTTCAATCTTTATCAGTGAGAAACGGATCGGACCTAGCAACGCACAGCTAAAACAGGCTGTGCTGTTACCAGCGCTCTAAGCCAGCAAGCCTACCAGGAAGGCAATATTCAAGGCAACAATATAGTTTTACTATTCATTGCTTTTATTCTGATCCACTATCCTTGTTCTGTTCTTACCATGTAATAATTTTTCGCCCGTAACACAGAGGAACACAGATTCAGACAATCATAACCAGCCTCTGAAGAAAGCTTTGAAGAGCTATTACCTGGAGGTCCTAGAGCTTTTTGTTTACAGTTCAACAATTCATCACCATTTTCTCCTTACAAAGATCAAAGCATACTCAAAGATATGGATATATTTATACAGAAAGCAACTTAGAAAGGAAAGAAGTAAGTTGTACCGTCTGGGTTTCATGAAAAAAACAAAATGCAAGTTGACAAAGTCAACTTCTCTTTCCAAGAATATATTATATGAAAACAGAATCAAGAACAAGAAGAATAACTACAAGGGAAAGCCAAGGATACTTACAACAGTGCAAAAACTAGTGATTATTAAGCTTTTCTTATTCACTGCTAAAAAATGGTTCCATCGCGCTTAAAAAAAAAACCAAAAAACATACATTTCCACCTAAAAACTCCATACGTACTGAAACATAAGATCACCAAGGAAGGAGGCCCTGCGTCTCTGCTGTTCCAGCTTGCTTACTTGGAGCATTTCACAGTTTCTTATCTCTTCTGCTGATGGCTGGCTGAACTTTTTGTCTCCTGTCCTACAGTGATATCACTCAGGTGCTACCTGGTTGTAATCCTACATATACGATTTCCCTCAGGAGTTCCAGGAGGGTGTCTGCCAATTACTGCAAAAGCAAAACAGAAATTGAAGAGAAATTTGACAAGCAGAGACGTGCCCAGAATAGAGAAAGGATGAAGAACAGAAGAAGAGGGCTCTAAAAATATCAGGTTAGAAATATCTTCAACAAGAAGGAATGTAAAAAATGTTTACAATACCAAATGGAAGTAATCTGAACTAACAGGAATTGGAATAGCTTACAATGAGAAGAGACTGAAAGAGCAGCAATTTTGATACTATGTAAAAAAATGCAGAAAACTCAAAGCATGAAGAGATGCTAAAAAATGCTTCCATCTACTGGCAAGGATCCAACTCAACTACACTACAGATCCTCTATAACGTGCTATCAGTGAGAAGATGTCTTTGAGTAGGCAGAAATACATCTGCAGCCATTTTAATGCACTTTGTTACTGCAAGATTAATTGAATAAGGTATTATCATAAATGCAAACCCAGATTTTAGTGCAGGTATCTTAAATTCCTACTTGTCTATACTCCGGAACCATCAGATGGGAGATTCAGAGAGATGACGTGCAGTGGATGTACTCAGGTCTCAAACACTGCAAGAATAAAAACTGCAACAAGAAAGAAATACTGCAGAAGGGGATAACATTAACAACACAATGGTAAATTTAACCAGGAGTAGAAACAGGCAGCCAGCTTCAGGACACACATCAGTTAGAGAGTACAAACCATTTTCAATTATCTGATCAGTTAATTTGAATGTTAAGTCTTCACAAGTGGAAAAGGTGGGGTTTCTCCTTCATCACGTGATGAAATGCTTAGAATAATGGTAAATTATCTTGCGCAGTTTATCACTGTAACAATTCCTTCTCGGCCTCTCACAGATGAAGCGTCAAGTTTCATACATACATGTTTGATTACTTTTTAGGAATTAATGTAAATAGAGAGACAGATTACTGCCTAGGACTGTTCCTCCCACAATCCAGTCCTCCAGACCAGTCTCGGGATGTGCTGTCACAACAGCACCCGTACGGACAGCATACGCCCAGACCTAGGAATGAAAGGAAGCTTCATTCTCCAGTGCTGTTGTCTTTCCTGAACTTCATCAATTCTCAAACAGCTATTCATCCTATACAAAGACAGTACTGGGCTGTTTTCATCTAGTGTGTGCCAAACCGAAGGGGGGGCGGGGGGCATTAGAAAATGTCTGTGACATAGCAGTAGCTGTATCTGAGTCACATGCATGAAAATGGCTGCAATGGTAAGGGCTTCAGATTAGACCACGAATTAAACATGAATTGCTCTCCTAGTAAGTTAAACCAGTAGTACGCAATGTGACAAAAAAAATTGTTTTCAAAATTCTAAAATAATTTTTTCAAAAATACCTTGTCTAAGATTTTAAAATTCCATTAAAACTTGCCTTAAATCCACTCAATGAAAAATACTAAAAACAGAAGCAAGAGATGAAATGATAACAAATACAAACAAGATAGTCCCTGCTAATCCTTTTCCTGCACCAAAAACTCAAGATGCCCAATTACCCTTCATTTCAATGACCATAGTTCTCTGACACTCCTCCTGGTCAACATATATTACTCAAAGAGCAGACTGGGCATGGCAGGCTCTTGCTGTGTAATACAACCCCAGTTCTCTACCCATGAATGCTGACAAAAGATAAACTATTTCAGTGTTGCATTGGTTTGTCTTTTTTTTCCCCAGATAATTCCACAAATAGAGATGGATGAAACCTAAAGCAGTGTACAGTTTCTCTAATTATTTCACTAATGTTTGCATTTTTTCCCTTTACTTTTCCCCATGCCATTTTAAAGCTATTATTTTCACTTTTGTCTCCAGCCAAGTTTCCGTGAGGAGACATTCACGCGTGCCAGAGCAGCAGTAAGGCAGTCAAAAGAGCAGCAACTTCAAAGAAGCCTTATAGAAATACCACCATCAGAAGTAACAGGGAGACAAGAAAAATAACAGCAACACTACCAACCTTTGCCCTCCAGTAAATAACAGAAAGCAGCCCAACTGAGAAGGACACCCTCTTTATAACAGCTTGGAGTAGAATATAATTCCCAATTCCTACCTTTTTTGACTATTTCGACGAGAAAGAAATTGATTTGCTTTCTTAGCACAAAACACCATCTTGCCAAAAAGCCCATCCTTTCCCAGCACACTAACGAGGCAGGCCTGTCAGCACCTGGAGACAAGAACCACATGTCCTTCTTATATAACTACTTTTGACTGGCTCCAGAAGTATCCTTTGCTGTCTCTCTTAAAGAACAAATAGATAGGTTTGCACTGCAGTGCTGCCTTCAATGCCAGTTTTTCCAGAAGAGCTCAGGAAAAAGAGAAAATCCTTTCCTGAGCTTACTCACATGTTCATAAAGCTCACTTCAAAATTTAGTGTTTTATAAATCCATGCTGTATAAAATGAAATGTTAAAAACTCCAAGTTTAAAACGCTGTAAACTATAAAGAATCCAAGTACAGTGTATTAAACATTAATATGAAGTCATGTTTCTTACTTTGTGCATGGATTCTGTGTACTGTTATCAAACATTTTAAAAACATCTGAGGGTTGTCATCTATCTTTTATTCATCTGAAAATTAAGGCAACATGTAGAATAAACGTTATGTATCTCAGAATAGACTAATCCTGTATTTATAGAATCATAGAGTCGGTAAGGTTGGAAAAGACCTCTAAGATCACCTAGTTCAAACCTAAACCACCCCACCATGCCATGCCCACTGACCATGTCCCTCAGGGCCACAGCTCTACAGTTCTGAAGCACTCCCAGGGACAGTGACTCCACCAGCTCCCCAGGCAGCACGTGCCAGTGTGACCACCCCTTCTGAGAAGAATGTTCCCCTGATATCCAACCTGAACCTCCCTGGTGTAACTTTGGCCATCACCTCTCGTCCCATCATTGTTACCTGGGAGAAGAAGCTAAGCCCCCTCCTCATTAGAACCTCCTTTCAGGTAGTTGGAGAGAGTGATAAGGTCTCCTTTGCATGGATTGTTGTTTCAGATATTTCCCAGATTTGAGCAATAGAGGAAGAACTGACTAAGGTCCCCCAGAATCACTAATTAAATACCAAGGAACTGCCCTTTTTATAAAACCATGGGGGACTGATACTTGCAAGTGCTGACAGCAAGATCCATACATGATAATAAAAGCCAGAACTGCCACATGATCAGAATGGGACAGATTAAAAGGACAACAGGCAAAGAGGGAAACCACTCTGCTACCATTTACCAGCCCATCAATTCTGAGTTGTACCCACCGGGGAGAGAAGCTGCTAGAAGAGACACAATTTATGTACTCTGCTGCTCTTTAGAGAAAGGCCAACCTGTATAGAAAAGAAGTCTGGAAGTCTTCAGTCACTTCTTACACAACATCGGTTAATCGTTTACTAAAGCTACCTGTATCAACTCAGTTGGACACATCCTCTTTCCAATGCTGCTCTGGTCACATGTTTATTCTTTTGATAGCTATGTAATGACAGTTTTCTAAGGTCTTTCCCACATATGCTTTTAATAGGAAATATCATTTTAACAGACAGCAAACAGTTGTTATTTCTCAAATCCTTTGGAGAGCTAGATTCTCATGAGTCTCTGAAAATAAATTCAAAGATCATGAATGTTTCTCTCACACTCCCTTCAATCTGAAATCATCTCAAAGGAAGTAACTTTTAATTTCTACTAGCAATTTTATTTCTCCTATCGTATTGACCTATTTATACCACACCAAGATTAAGCTGAGATACCCACACAGACATAGACAAATACTGACACGTTATGAACTATTTTTGTTTTATGAAATGCAGGAAAGTTCATCCCCACATGTTTGTGATCACGATCTAACTACACCACTGATGCTCACTGTGGGTTAGGTCTCAAGGCATCTGTAACCAGTAACTCACTCAATACGACTCGATACAACCATGGCAACACTGCTGCACTGCTGTGTCTGAGCATGATTCTCATTAACACTGAGAGCCATTAACATCCTTTTAACAGTGCTGAAGGGACTAAATGCTAACTGACGGAACCATTTTTGACACATACACACACTGAGTGTCCAGCTCACAAGATCTGCACAGACCCCTGCTTCCCTCAAACATCCATGTGTTGAAAATCCCTAGTTCAGACAAGTTCTGTTGACTACAACTTTTTGTATATTTCCTCAAGGAAGAAAATACAATTGCACCCACAAGCCATCTGTACAGAAATGACACATAATGGCAAAAAAATAAAAAAGGACAATATACAACCACAAAGGACATTACAGGAAAAGAAAGAGGGAACAAAGACACTAAATATACACATGTATATTACCCACCAATCTCAATAAGGAAGTTCTAACTTCCATCATACTAAAACCCACGTTCTTTCTACAGAACTGTGCAAATCTATTATAGATCTAGATGTGTTTTACAGGAGACGTTAACTAAAAGTAGAGCAAATAAAATATAAAGGACATTATGCCAGCACGCTAATGTAATTTCTTGAAAGCACAAAAGTATGTAGATAGGCTGACACTCACAGTAATGACCTTTTAAAGTTACATTAATAAATGTATCAAGAAAGAACAATACATGAAGTATTCTGGGATTTTATTCAGCTTTCATCATTTATACAAAGCCACAGTGTGAATCAATGCAATTTGCTGTTTCAGTTAAGTGGCTATCCCAACATATAGGCTATTTAAAGGAATTTGTTAATAGTCTATTAAGTGTGTTTTATGCATACTTTCATGTTCACCAAATAAAAAACAGAAAAAATACTCATTATGAACTAATCAATTTTCCACTCACAAAGCAACTCTGTAATGTAATAACTACTGATGTGCTCTGTTGAAGAACGGGACAGCAAACAGTAACTGCCTATATACCTAAGTACAGAGCACAGAAAGGGCACAGATGAGATAGCTGCACCTTCTTCAGGTCTGAGATGCAGGCAACAGCATGCATTTCCACTGTAATACAGAAATGCATGTCGTTTCAAAAAGACTGTCAGATAAATTTTAAAAACCCTAATAGGCGAGGAGGAAACTTGCCTGTTATGCAATCTCAGTTCATATTAGAAGTTCATTTATCTGCATTACAGAGCAGATAAGGAATAAAAAATTACATTGACATGACTGGTTCACTAGGCATAGTTAAAATGGTACACTTTAAACATGTAATTTCTGTGTCTTCTCCATCCTGTTAAGAAAACTCAGCATTCCCAATTTCAGTAATACACATTTGAAGAGAACTTACATACTAAGTTCAGTACTATTGCTTATCAAGTGTTGTATTTTTTTTTTATTTCCTATGGAATTGAAGATTATGAAATCACATTGTTCACTTACTATTTCTGTACTAGTCTTTAAAAAAAAAAACAAAAAACGATGTTTATGAAAATTAGTATCTGCACAGTAAAAACAAATCCAAATTACACTTCTCCTATGAAAAAGGGGGAGCAGGATTCAGTTGCTCTGTGTATTTTTGGGAGCAACCTGCTGGGCAATCAATGCCCAAACAGCGCTGGAAAAAAAACAGAATTAGGGTGTCACGTGAGAATGCTGGTGTTACTGCAGAGAGGGAAGGAAGGGAGAAGACAGTAAGAAGTAAAAACTATTTAAATCTACAGGATTTCAATCCAGTAATGGTAGAACAACATGCTTACCAAGAACCTCAAAGAACTTGGGTACATACAACATCATATTCAGTTTACACTACAAAACTCATTCAACACATCTAATTTAAAATCAAACATAGTTCTCTTCATTACCAGATCATTTATGAATTTCCCTGCTTACAAAATCCCTCACAAATTCTGAATACCTACAGGCAGAAAAAAAATGAGATCATCAGAAATCAATCTGGATTTAGATTCCCACTGTTTCAACTACAACGATGCCCGTTCCTTTATCAGTCTGCAAGACTGGACCAACACACTGCACTGACTCAACCAAGAAAACCATTAAGCTCTTCTGTGGATCAGCTTAGCCAAGCCCGGTTCCCTGTCCTCACTCTTGCAGGACAGCAGGCAGCATGCTCCCTGAATGTGTGATGTCCTAAGAAGACAGGTAAGCATGGCCCCTAATCAACAGCTGGTGGAGCTAGCACACGTGGAGCTCTAAGACACAAGTTCTTCTGTTTCATACCATGCTTATTCAAGAAATTACCAGCACCAGATATCTGTGCCACTTTTGCAATAGAGTACTGAAGCCCACTTGCCCTTCTTGCTCCACCACATGAGCAGAAAAAGCAATTGTGCTACCCTCTTCAGTCACTGCACTTCCCAATCCACGTGGAAACAAACTGGTTTTTGTTTAAACTGAAATGCAAAGGTCAGAACTGAAGCACTTGAAGTCAGATTGTAAATTTCCTTCTGTCATTTATCTTCACAGATGACTGGGACGGGGATTACCCAAGTCACCCCCAAGCACATCACCGGAGTCACCTCTCAGAGGTGGTTGCTTGTGAGGCACACCAGGATCAGCACAAGGTCTGAGCACAACACAGACAGAGGAATACATATCACTAGAACCACAGACCCATAATGTGGGAGAAGCGATGGGAGAACAAAACCCAGAAGCAAAGCTGCTGAAGAAGAAAAAAAATAAATGGAGAAAACGGTTTCACTGACCAAGCTGAAAAGAAAAAAAAATTAAGTACAAGTACATTAGATAATAACTAAACTCCAGATCTGTGACTGTTTTGTTTCTATCTGCAATTTTTGTCCTGTAACATCTCCCAGACTTCTAATAATCTGAATGGCCAACATATCAATTCATGTATTCTAAGCATTTTCATCTGATTTGCCAATTATTTTTCATTTTATCATAGCTACATATTTACTATACACTCACGTTTACAAATGGCTCAGCCTTATCTCAGCAATCCTAAATCAACCACCTAGATCACACGTAGAGCGCAAACAGGCAAGTCAACATGTGCACTGAGTTCAAAGCAGAGTTTTGACACTACAAAACTGAACTTGGAAACAGAAAAGCTCCTCTAATAGTCAGTGTCATTCACAAATGCAGAAGCTATTATGGGATTTAGAAGGCTCTTTGATGTGCTTCTTACACTGAACATCACCAACTCCTTTTAAGTTCATTGTACTACTTTTTAGAGAAATGTATCAGCATGTGTTTCTTCACTGGTAATCTTCTATGAATTTTGTAATGTATTTCACCCTATTATTTCCTCAAACAAAACCGTAAACGTAGAGTGAAATATAAATGTTTACAATGAACTCATGTATAAAGATTGAGTTATTTATAAAAAGAGTTTCAGTACATCATAAACTAAAACTTCCACATTACAGTAATGTAAAACATTAAAAGAATCTTGAAGTAAGGCAGATTATGTATTACTAGGGCAACTATGGCACTTCTGTAATTGGAAGAGCACACGTGAATCTCTGACATAAGTATGGCTTAATTGCCAATCATCACCTGGTAGGAAATGACCTCTGATCTGATTGCTGGGAAGACGGAAGGACAGGTTCCTTCCAGCTACCACTTCACTAACAACAAAGAAGGCACCACATGAGACCAATACTGAACATTCTGCCTTTTTAGGCAGCCCCACAGATGGACTCTGGCAAAACTGAAGCATGAGAGGTCAGTAAGCAAGGCTCATAATGAAACACTACCAGTAAATATAGTCGTAATTTGGTGGACTGTATTTTCTAACTCTTAACAGGGCGAGAGATTTGCACAACACATGCAAAGGCTCAAAACATTTCCAGTATCTTCACTCATACCCAATTCCTCTGTCACTAATCATGAATTGCTGGGAAACAGTCCTAAAATAGTTACCAAAGTGAAATCTACAGTGAATTATTTTCATATGCAGATAATAGCAGAAAAAAAAACAGCTGCAGCTTTGTCTACATTAAGCTCTAGCCCATTTTTTTCTAACTATTGCTAACAGCAGTTCAGCTCATGTCAGGCAAACAACAGGAAATTATAATACTGCATTATTTTATATAAAAATCCATACCCTAAAACAAGGCTTAGTGTCACTATGTAGAATATCAGTTGATGCCTCAAGCCTCCATTAGAAAACTTTCCACCCCTGTTACTACACTGGAACTGAACCTGTAACAGAAACCCAACAAAACAATTTTAAGAAAAATTATTACCTATGCTATTTTCAATTGTAAAGGCAATGCTATTTTCAATTGTAAAGTCCTACTATACTTCACTATGCAATTAATCCCTTAAAAATAATTTTAAAAAAAGCTTCTTGTTGATATTAAAAGGAGGGGGAGAAAAGTATAGAAAACAGAAGCAAAAATATGAACTGGTAGCATGCAGTACAGTTCTTGATAGAAAAACAAAGATGACGCTGCATACCAGAATGCTTCTGCATCTACAACGCATTCCCTTAAACAACTGATATTAAAGTGACCCCACTGACTCATAAGGCAGATTCATCACTTCAGTTGCCATTGAAGTATTAAGAATACAAGCAATGTTTACAGCAAACAAGACAAAGATATTTATACATTCTATTTGCAACATAGATGTGGCATACAGAGAGCTCAGCCATTAGTACTATCTGAAAATGATTCAATACAAAGATTGGTAATTGCTACTCAAGAACATAGAGAAAAATTAAAATCAATGCAATTGGAAGTCCAGCCTGAAGTCCGTGTACATTTGCCCAATGCACATTGGATAGAATATTCAAAAAAATTGCACTTGGACACTGTAACATTAAAACATTAACATACAGTCAGGCTGTCACACAGTGACATTTCCCAATTTTACAGAGAAGCAAACCCATGTTAAAGATTTTTTGTTTTTAAATTCTTCTCACTGATCTTCATAACTGAATTAAACCAACACAAAACTACTGCCCTAGTTCATACTTACACTGAAAGGATCAGGGAAGCTGTTCAGAGACCACTGTAGCTCCACACTTGCTATAACATAGCAAACCTACAGACAGTGACTCCACACTTGTTTTTCACATAGTTTATCACTTTTCTGTTTGCCTTTTTCATTCTGCTCTAACAGAATCGTGTGTAAAATTTGGTTGTCTGGACTTGCCAATTTAATTTAACTCCCACTTGAGAAGATCTAGAGAAAGAACTGTGAAGGAACAATCTATGCAGCGTGGTCACCTGTAAGCTCCTGGCCACGTACTATGTGCCTTTAACAACTATTTAAATAATGACTCTAGTAAAGCCCTTTATAATAGTCTAAGTGACCACTGACAGATTCCCTCTACCTTTCATCTTCAGTCTACTTCATGCTGACACACTAGTAGGAAGGCTGTTATTTCTGAAAAAACGAGTATCGATGTTACACACTTATCTCTTATAGCGTGATTTTTCACACTTATTCTTTTGATAACAGTATAGCATGTTTTGCTCTAGTTGCTCAAACTCATTGGTATGGGTAGATATTCTGAATTCTACTTCAGGAGAAACTACTGTGTAAATGAAGGATTCTCTGTATGTCTTTTCAAACTTCCCATCCATTTACATTAATTGATGTAATTTTCCCAATGGTCCAAGATGTAACCAGTACTTAAAGCCAACACAGAAGTGACAGCTGTTTCTCTGTCTCCTAAAGTTCCAGTTTCATTCATTTTCACTTGCTTATATATTTATTACCAATAAAAAAAGCTTTGTGAACTTACAGTGTCATTGCACTGAAACATTTCTCAATGCATAGTACAAACAACAGGAGGGAAAACCGAGCAAGTCAGCTCACATTTCTGTTCATTTCGAAGTTCAAGTCTCCTAAGGAATCACGAACAGAGCTCTAAAGCAAGATTCCTTTGATTTCTTTCAACAATCTAATCTGTATCACATAAAAAAAACACAGCTTTTGCATAAAAGTTTCAAGGTACTCTGTTAATACATTGGTATCTTCCAACGATGTCCTGGATACGCTTCCTGATTCATCAGCACACACACTAACCGTGAAATTATCCCTTTTTTTTTTTTTTTTTGTTAAGAAGCTCAAAATTATTTAAAAGATTCTTATCTTAGTGCATCAGAAAGACCATTCTGATCAACAAAATATTAATACAATTTATTCCAAAACCCACTTATTTTTAGCCAACTTCTATTCTACAACAAAACTTCAATCCTTTTGCAAAATAATCACGGGTGATTTTTTTATAAGGAGCCTATAAAAACACACAACCAGCAAGCTGCTTTCCGCTATGGTTTGCAGAGCTAGTGGACTGACAACAACATACATAAAAAGCTTATCATTCCTTGACCACAAGTTTTAATACTGCCTCTTTGTTCAGTCTCTACCTTTGTTCCCTGAGACAGCCATAGTCAGACTTCCCTAACTGAAATAAATCGTATTTCATCTCAGCCTTAGCCCCAGGCCTCAGATCCCGAAACGTGCATTTGGAAGATTTAATCTCTTGCCTAATAACCGACTCAAAGCTAACACAGAATTAACACCTAATATCAGGACTCAGAATTGCAGCTTTGTGGTGTTTTTTCTTCCCTCTTCACAAACCAAAGAAGGCAATGGACAATTACAGAACCTATCACAATATGTCTGAAGACAGTAACTTGTTAGGTTTATATCAGAGCCTCAATTAGAGGGAGGCATGCCTGAGATTTTACATCCTTTTTCAGCTTCCATTTCAGATTCCCCAAACCTCTGGAGAGATTTTTAGTTTTGTCTCTCTTGGGTCAAGGAGATGGTTCTTGTAGCTTTTTATTACTTACCATAACTTAAAGAAGAAAGCGCACCACTTGCTTCATACAGCAACAATGGATTTTGTTATTCTAATCAGTGAAGGTACATGTAAAATCAGGATTCATTCCATGCAATCAAAAATGATTTGCTAATAAAAGCTAATTAAGCTTTAAAACTTCATATGGTCAATAAAATGCTGTCCAAAGAAAATAAAGGTTTTTATTCAAGCAGAATATTGTATTTTTATTTTATTTGCTTATAGGGTCCCTTCCTGTTTTGGATTCAGCCTGGACCAAAATACTGAGGGCAGTGTCATTCTGGAATTCTAATCCAATCCAACCACACTTAACGTGAAGGTCACCAGATTCCGAGACTCCCTGTTCAGTCAACTTCTAATATTTGAATTGAATGAAAGCATGTGTAAGAATTAAACCCTCTGACAGATAAAAAAGGAAGAAAAAAAACCAACACACGCTTTGTCACAAAACAATCAGTAATATCTCTATAAATAAACAAAATAATGCCAAAACAGAAATCTATCAACTCCCATCTGCTACTTGGTTCTCACTACGGTTAGAAGATAAAAGCAGTTCTCCAGCTGCCCTCCATCACATGCACCTCTTTAACCCTAACATTTATGAGCAAGTCACTAACCCACCTCTGCACAAAGTCTGACATGCCCCAAGTGCCAGTTATTCCTGGAGCGAGACATGACCACAGTTTCGCTTAATTAGAGATGTTACAAAACGCATCCCGCCCGCTGGCCCCATCCCCCCCCACCACCACCATTGCAGGAGGGACTTGTTACACATCGCGATGAGCAAGTCACATTCGGCGCCCGGGGACAGAGCGCGGATCCGGCCATAAAAAGGGCACAAGATGCAAACAGGGATCCTCCCCTCCCTGCTGGCTGCAGGGCGCTCGGCCAGGCCCGGGCCGGTGGGGAGAGCCTCGCATCAGCACACGGGGGGGTCCCGGGGAGGCTGCGAGCCCCGCGGAGCCCGCCGAGCGGTCCTCCTCCAGGGGCCGTGGTAGGGGAGCGGTAGGCCGGCGGGCAGCACCCAGGGACGGCGGAGGACGGCGGTTTAGGGCTCGCAGGGCTGAGAGGGGATCGCTGCCTTCCCCTCGGCGAGGCGCCCGTCCCCGGGGCTGCACGCGGGGGACAAGGGCGGCGGGGTGAGGGGGCACCAGGAGCCTCCGCGTTCCCGCCCGTGCCCCCGGCTCGGTTCAGGCGTCGGAGCCTTCCCTAAGCCGCTCGCGGGGCCTCGCTCCGGACGGCGGGGGCCCGGGGAGCAGGGTACCCCGGCCTCGCGGGCCTGGGGACGGAGGGCTGGGCTCACTCACCTCGGCGGGCGGCAGGCGCCGCCGGGTCTGCATGGCGAGGGGGATCCCCCGCGGCCGCGCTCCTCCAGCCGCCGCCGCTCGCTCCCGGGCGGGCCCCGCAGCCCCCGCGAGCGCTGGAGAGGCCGGCGCCCGCCCTCACCGCCCGCAAGCCGGGCTCCGCTCGCTGGCTCCGCGGCCAAGGCCGCCGCAGCTCCCGGCAGGCAGCGCCCCCTGGCCGGGCCCGGCGGCAGCGCACGGCACTGCGGCACCGCCGGGGAGGCAGTGCGGAGCCTGACGCACCCTCGCCCCGCCACCTCCGGATCGCACGCCCATACGTGCACCCAACGGGCAGCGACGCGGCCGCTCGGAGCCGCCCGCAAATGGCAGCGTCTGGGAGCCGCGCGCGTTGCATCGGGCGCTTCGCGCTTCACGCCTCCGAATCGCAGCCCTACGCTGTGCAGACACAGCGGTCCCGGCACGCCCGGGGGCACGCGGAGCGCAGACACGGGGCCATCCGCGCATAGGCAGTTCCAGAGGGGAAAAAACCGCACTCGTTCCTCACAGTAACCGGACTCGGAAGTGCGATGGCAAAGCGACGGGTACACGGGAACCATACCGGCGCCTCTCTCCGCCCCCAGCACCGCGCCCGTCAGGAAAACCGTCTCTCCAACGCCTCGCCCGTGTGTGCGCGTTGTGCCCCACGGTGGGGAGGGGGCGAACAGCACCGGGCTCCCGCGGCCGGCTCCGGCTTGAACCGCCGCCCTCTGCCGGGCGGAGGCTGAGGGCCCGGCTCCCGGGCCTCGCTCACCGCCTCGCGCCTCAGCCGCGTGCCGCCAAGCCCCGCCCGCCAACGGCCAACGCCTCGCGCCGCGGGGCGGCCTCTCCAAAGCGCCCCGGCCGCTCACGGCGGGTTAGGCTTCTCCGCCTGCTTCGTACGCTGTCATGAGCCCCCGTGAGCGAATCGGGCGGCGTGCCCATCCCGCTGGAAATCGAAAGGATGCTCTTAGTGTTTATTCATTGATTCTGGTAGAACGATGCACTTTTCAAGCAGAAAACACAAGATACTCCCCATCAAATGAATCATCAATCCATAGGCAAAGAGCTGAGGAGATAAAAATGCTAATCATATCTGGTAGCAGCACATTAATGGAAGTGGAATTTGTTTTCTCCCATAAAACATTCCTGGTTAACCCCAATGTGCCGTTCTCTGGCAATTAGTGGTGTCATGCTTGTAAAGCACTGATGAGTTCTGATCCAACGCAGCGCACAGTCACTGCCCTCAAAACAATCCTCACACAGCAGTTCAGACAGCTGAACACACAACCTGTCTGACAGACAGAAAGGAAATACAGGGTGAGCAATCTGACACTTCATACCCTCCAGCCAAGTGCACTCGTGTGGTTTCCCAGCTACGTATGTCTTGGAGTCATACTGCTACCAGAATTTTGTTGTTTTATACAGCTGTGCTGCCAGACACCTGGAATGAAAGCGTCCTTCTCATCTCCACAGTGTGCTCCCTCTGCTAGCATCCAAACAGGAAGAATTTGAGTATAAATAATGAAAAACACTGTGTGCAAACAATAATTTCAGTCCCAAGTCCCAGCAAGGCTATAAGGCATGGACCATTTACTTGGCACATTCAGTACAACTATCAGAAAAAAATCTTCAGCTCTTTATAGTGCATCAGCCTCATGTCAGTGAGCATCTACCAAGCTGTGACAAGAAAAATATGCGTAATAATACCCCAGATGGTAGCATGGACATTTGGCATTGAGTTAACCACCTCTCTCCCTAAGTCTTTCACTGTCTTTGCCCAGCTGTTTGTGAGGACGTACCAAGGAAGAGGCATATAAAGGAAGAGGGGATGTGGAGAGTCCAGCTCACACAAAGGTGAGGAACTGAAAAGAGGATGAGGAGACCATGGTTAGAAGGGTGGGGGGAAGCCTTGGGGTACCATAGTTGAGGGAAGCCATTGAGAGTTGCAGGGTAAATGCAAAGATGGGGATTTGTAGCTATGTACATACATTGAGAGCTGGAAGTTATGGGCAATTGATACAGGATTAAAATGATGCAAGAATAATCTGTGAGCAACAGTTACAGAGAATTAAGGAGAATGTTTAAACTACCTGGCAAAACTTGCAGAAACTTGGGGAAAAAAGGAAGCTTAGCAATGGTTTGAGTCTGTTACTGGATGGAAACAGTAGAAATGTGAGCAATAACACAGGAAGGTGAAAGAGCTCAATAGGTATTTCTGTTCTGCATTTGGGGAAGAGCCAGGTGATAAGCAAATATAGTATGATGATGATGAGATACATTCCATTACAACAGGCTCTGAGGGGGATGTTAAACATAAGCTAATAGCTGGGCATCAGCAGGTCTAGGTAACTCACATCTGAAAGTTTCAAAAGCACTGGCACAGAGTATCTTTAGACGATTAATGCTGATTTTCAATAAATCTTGGAACACTGTTCCAGAGGACTGAATGAAATATGGCACCAATATTTCAAGAGGGTAAATAAGGTGACCAGGGTAATTATGGCTTGCCAGACTGACAAGAATTCTGGGTAACATAATGGGACATGGGCTACATTACTTGATTAGAAAAGAATTAAAGGATGGAAACAAAATAAATGCAAATTAATGTGGAAAACAAATCTTGCCAAAATAATTTGATTTTTTAATGGCATTACACATTTCGTTAATCAAGGTAAGTAGGTCTGTGAAATACTTGTTTTGTTAGCTTGAAACACTTTAATTAAGAAGCCAGGATGATACGGACTCATTACAGCACATATTAAACCGTTTAAATTCTGGCTAACTGGCAGTTACAAATTGGGGAAATAAGAAGGCGTCATCAAAGAATGTGTTTCTGTGTCACATAGTGGTTGGTTCTATGCTATATTATATCTCTAGTAATGGCTTTAAGGAGAGCATAAAACCATCACTTACCAAGTCTGTGAGTGATGTAAACAATAAAGAGCAACAAAAAACAAGTCAGAACGTAGAGTATCTGAGACAACTTGTTAGCAAGTAATATGCATTTCTATACAGCCAGATGTAAAAACATGCACCAGAGAATAGAGGCCATGATTACAGGATGGGAGAATTTGTGCTATAAGAAGTTAATGCTCAAAAACCTTGAGAGTCATCACAGATAATCAGAAGCAGATGAGCAGGTGGTGCGGTGCTGTGGCCAGCAGGATAATATAATCCTTGGTTTTATAAACTGAAGAATATAGAATGATGTCTTTATTTTTGTCTGGCACAAGTCCAACTGCTCCTGGAACCTGATATCCAGATTCCCTAATAGAATCTGAAAAAGAGGTGGTCCAGAGAAGACCAGTAAGAACGATTCAGATTGAAAATGAAAACATTAAATCTATTTCCATGTCTAAACAAAAATGAAGGGATGACTCAATCATGGGTTTTAAGTACTTCCAGAATTCAGTGACTATACCAAAGGCAGTCTCATTCACCTTCCCAGTGAGGTCTTTTACCAAATGAATTAATTACTGAGACATTTCAGGGAGGAACAAGTTAGATTTCCCTGCACTGGGAATGTTAAAAACAAAATGAGGTGCTTGGGAGAGACAACTACATGATCCTAGCTGTGGATTCTTGTTGCTAGTCTATGCAGAAGTTGATTTCCTTGGGCACTAAGAAGAAGCAACCTGTCATCCCCTTCAGCATCATCTGACACAGATCACGTGTCTCTGAGCACATGATGGGAGCAGCCATCTGGATGCTAATGTTTACATGAGTTGAAGGGATGAGTGTAGTTGTTCACAGAAGGCAAATTCTTTGAAGTGTATTACATACAAAGATAACATTTCTCACTCGAGAAGTCTGTCAAACATTGCTGGAAGCTGGGAACTCCTTACGAATTACACTGTACGATTCTCCTGCTACTAATTTCTTACTTGGCATCTGCTTCTGTTTGTTCTCACAAGCAGGCTACTGATCTCTCTTATGGCAAGCAGAGAAAGATCAGTTTGGGTTTAAACCAAGCCTGACCAGCCTTGATCTCTGAACAGTACAGTGAGACTTTTGATGGGAGCACAGAATAGGAATTTGTTGGTAAATTGGCATAGGTGGAGGAGAGGACAAGAGCCAGAGGAGAGGAAAGGAACACATGATACTGGAAAGTCAAAGGCAGAATTGAGTAGGGGATTGCAGATGTGGTTCTGAACATCTCCAGAATCTCACATTGATCAAAATAATTATAAGTCTCCTGACTGATCTTGTATCATTAAACAGTTAGGAAACCTCACAGCAAAATGCTCATCACTTCCCTAGTGTCATTCCTGATCCACACACTCAGCCTCCTGTCGTGATCTCAAGTGGGAAAGGCCGGTGCTGTGAACCAAAGGGTCAAAATGTCTTAGATGACCATTACTTTTGTTCACTGTTCCATGAAATAAAATGGCTTTTTTTCCCATATAGTTGCTAGTAACTGTTTGCATACCACAATCTTACAGAAACAATGCTTTAATAATTCGTTACTACCACCTCTGCCAATGGAGTGCTTAATGATCTCTTATTCAGTTTCTACTTAAAAAAAAAAAAACTCTGATTACACCCTTCCAGAGACACAGAGGCCTGCAGTGAAGATTACAATGTAATAATTTTGCCCTCTAGTGGCTGAATGATTTAGTCCAGCTGTTTGGTGACTTCATACATCTTTATTTCATCACCAGCCTTGAATATTTGATTTTTTATTTATTTATTTTATGCAGGCTTCATCCATTACACTCAAGTACAACCTGCACCAGAACAATCTGAATCAATAAAAATGCTTATCCAGACAACTTCAGGAAGATATATTAAGGTTAACTCAGTATTTAATGAGTCATACAATAAAGACACTAATACCTGGGCATTTAATTAACATATAATGCATTTTCTACCAGATGTGATTTAATCTCTAGCGAAGAAAAAGACCTGCTAGGTGACCAACTCCATGCATGGGTCAGTTTAGAGTCATCCTGTGATAAATACATATTCTCATTTTCTCCAGTTTAAATTTTAAGCATCATATATTCTTAGGAATAATAAAGATGGTATTTTAAACCTTTAAAGCAGTACACTTTCATAGATTATGCATTTAAAACCTGCTTTACTAGCTATACTGGCTACATCTTGAAATATCCATCAATTTTCTCTCCATATTCCAGACACTGGCCCAGAGGCTTTAAAAGATGTGTCCGTATCTGTTCTAAATTTCTGTGAGAACTTGAGCAAGGTCTTTGGACCTTTGTTTTTTTTCCATTTTCTCTCCTTCTGATGCCCATTTTAGTTTGTTAGTCCAAGCTTCTTAAGGAAATAACACTTAATTAAATTGTCTTTCACTTTCTCCTTCACATATCCTTAGGATCTCTCAGCCAACTTCTGCCACAGCTGAAAATGTGAAAAATCTCAAGGGACACTAAATTTGTACAAGTACTGTGGCAATCCGTGGCCAGACACTGAGAAGATGAGACAAAGCAAGTTGCACTGTTGTTACAGACTCGGTGTGGCAGCAGCCAATGTGTTAATCAGCACGTGGTTGGGCTGCTCAGACAGCATACATACCCCAGCTCGTTACCACCAGTGTATGCTGTCATGCAGGTGCAAAGGAGGCTGAGGTCATTGTGCTAGGGTTAGTGCAGGGAAGAGATCAGAGGGCGAAGACACAAAGCCATGTGCAAACAGGATCTACATTTTCAGTATTCACAACAATGGCTTCTTGGGGATTATTATTTAAACTCTGTGTTTGAGACTGAGATATGATACTTGTATTATTTGAAAGCCTCTACTAAGCAAGAAGTCAAATTTAGCAGATTTAGTAGTCCCTTTCAATGAGAAAACAAAAACGCTTGGATCGTTTCATTCTCATTTTTGCTATTCATCTCTATTTGGAAGCCCTGGAAATGCTTAGGAACCTTTCTGATAACATTGCTGGTCTAGCCAGAAGCTGGAAGTGCCTTTAATGAATACCCACAGGGTTCAGAAACTCACGAGGGTGTTCCAGATGAATGTCTGCTCAGTAACAAAAAACTACCAGGATGTCGAACCAGGAGAAACAGGTTCCTGTTCAACTTCGTATCTGACTCGCTGAGTGACATTTAACCCACCTGATCCTCTTTCCTTGTGTGTAAAGTAGAACTAGTTATATTGACAGTATGAGTAAGTGCTGCATGAGACCATATCAAGGTCTGTAAAAACCACCTTGAGAGTCTCCTGTGAGAAGTGTTACTACGATGATTACATGAAAAACTATCATTTAGAAGACATGAAATCATCACCTAAATATGTGCTTTCTAGTTCACTGAAACAAAAGACCTCTGAGATTAAAAAATGAACAGAGTTTGAAAGATTAATTTCATCTTCCTAAAATGCTGCCAAATATGTGTTTTTCATTTGAAGATCTGAAAGCACATTACAAATAGTTGAAACTCTTAAATAACCTGCTCCATATCACTCAAAAATACATTTAAGGGTTTGGACTAGAATCACAGAACTCTTGATTTTACTTCATATCCCATATATCTCAACCATGGTATTATTTAATTTCCTCAATTATATAAAGTCTTTCATCTTTCAAAGATGATAGTGCTCCAGGAATAATGCTGGAGCTGTCCCAGAGGACGGTGGCAAGTAGGAGAATTGTGACTCTCATTGTTTGGATAGAGATCATAATTCATGCCAAGCTGGTCTAAAAATTCTGCATTAAGTGTGATATATTGATGGAGGAGGAGGGACCAGTTTTTCTCACAGCTTCTAGAAGGAATTTTCTGAGTTGTCGATAGCCTGTTCAATAGCTGCATATGCTTTTCCATATATGCAACCAATGTATCCATGCTTCACGGCCAATGGGAATCACAGTGGCAAACTGCATGTAATTTTTTAACTTAGAATCTCCAAAACAGGACCGGATGTGGATCTGCAAGGGAGCTTACAAGCTCTTGAAGTAAATCTACATAAATAACATTCCCAGGCATTTGCGTGGGCTTCAGTGAATGTGCTCTGGACTTGATGCGTTCACTCGTGGAGGCAAGGCTTACTCAATGTGCTGGCTGAGGACAAAATACATCAGACTCTTCAGAAAGAAATTCCACCAGCAAAGCAGCAGCACAGAGGGTGTTTCGTGGAGGATTTTTGAATGACTGTTTTTGTAAAGAGACACTCACTCCCTCAAATGTCAACATTTTAGATGCAAGGAAAATTCTAAGGACAACTTAATTTCAGAGAAAAAACTTCAATTTTAGTTGCATGTCAGTACAAATTAAAATATTTCAAACTGAAAAATCATACCAACATAGGTATGATTAAATAACCCATTATTAAGAATGTTGAAGTGACATCTTTTGATGTGCATATTTTCTTGTTTCTTCCAACATAACTACCAAAACAAAACTTGTCAGATTTTTTTACAAGTTTTGTGTACAAATTACATCAATTAATTGCTGTACTGATCTAATATAAATGGACACATACATTCTATGCAGAAAAAAAAAGATCTAATCCTTTTAAAATCGTGCTATAATCTGTGTAATATCTTGTAGCAGCAAGTACCATGCACTGATTATACTTTGAAAGTATTTTCTTTAATCAGCTGTGCATGCTGTACTAGGCAGTTTAACTTATTGCCCTTTGTTTTCCCATAGGAGCAATCAATTTCACTTTCTCCATCCTCTATTCTGTTTACTACCAGTGTGTTCCTTCTGTCACATCTTTGTTTCTGCAAAAATGCTGGCAATTTCAATTTTTCTTCAAATCATAGGTTTCTCTGCATCTTCATATAGTCTTTTTCAGCATCTAGCTCAGTTTTATCCTTACTGGAAAGCTGAGGGCTATGGCCAGAGCTGAGCAGGCTGTGTCACCTACCTGGGGAAGCACTTTGACAGCCTCAGTGTTACTGCTTTCTATTTTGGGGGGAATAACAGTTGTACAACAACAAGCAGAGCTCTCTGCCTGCACACCAGCTCAGCTGAAAAGTCTGGTTTTCTCCTTGGACGGTCAAACCTGAAAGGTGATGCATCCTGCTGTGAGCAGTTACGATCAACCTTACCTCGCTTTTGTCAAAAACATTCAACATTCAAGAAACTTACCTTGAACATAAAAATAAAATATTTTTACTGCGGCTCTGTGAAAAAGAGGGAAGAGAGTGAGTGCTACAGGCCTTGGTAGGAGAGGGGAAGACATAGAAGGAATAAATCCAGTGGGTCCTGGGGCATAAGAAAGCATAGGATGAGGGACAGCAGTAGTGAGGGCACACATCTTGCATAAAGCTTATAGCCTCTGGTTGAAGTAGGAAATGTATTTTTAGAAAATGTCTTCAATCCAAGTGTAGAGTTCTCACTGTGTCTACAAACATGCAGTTACTTATTTCCAGCATTATCAGTTTTGTTGTTTGATGTTTTGGTTGACGGATGGAAGTATAAACCTTAATCTAGAACATGAATATGTATTTTCTTTCAGTGTCTATGTGCAGGGTTTAAACAAACACGCACATATGAATTTATTCATTAAATCTTTCTGGATTCAAATGAAAAGATGGGTTTTCTTCAGAAAGGAAAAGAACCGCAACTTACTTGAAAGGAAGTGGTAGATGTAGTTGGCTCATTGTTATCCGAAGCATTTCCTTTCTTTGTTGCGCTGGAGATAAATGAATGGCTGCTATATGCACGGACGTACATGACTCTCAAGCTCTGGTTCATGATTTCTTGTTAGTAAATCTTTGAAGGCGTGATAAAGTCAAACTCCAACAAAAGGGATTCTATTGCTGAAGGAATCTGGCAGACACTACTTTTTGCAACACTGTCTTGGATTATTTGTTGTTGGCATGCTTATCTTTTCCACCCTACTCCACCTTACTGTCAGATTAATGCCAGAGGATGCAGCAGGCATTAAAAACCACCACCTTTGATGTATTTTTTTTTTTAAGCTAAGTCTTTTAAGGATGTCTGCTCACACAACTGTGCTGCAGCTGCAGGTGCATCTTTCCCTCCCCTCAAACAATTTAGGAATATGCTGCTCAGTTTTAGCCACACTTGAAAGAGGCAACTGGTGACTGCTGTAGGAGAAAGTCACAAATGACTGCCCCTGCTGAGGGCACAGCAGATACCATACATTCCTTTAGCAGCAGGTGCCTTGTCAGTCAGCAGCATGCAGGTCTAGACTCCTTTGGATGGATATTCTCCTCTATCAGAACTGCCACAGGGAATAATGGTGCCCATATCTCAGGGGAAAGGCATGATGGAAGGCAGGTAGTGAAGGAGATGGTTACAAACATGGCACCTCCTGCTTTCATTAGTTCTTTGAGCAATGAAACTGTTCACACGCACAAAAATTTGTATAAGTATACCCTCAAGTATTCAAGGCATTAACAAAAATCCCAAGCATCTTGTTCGTTCCAATTGCTTCTCCACCCACATTCTTCACTGAATTAAAGGATATCCTACACGTGCTTTCGTTTCACTTATTCCCTAAAGATCATTTCATCACACACCAAGCAAAGATCTTCAGCATATTCATAGTAACATCTCAGTCAGAGCATTCAGCATTATGATGTTCCTGGCACAAGGGATGTTATTAAAGGATTTTAGAGATGAATAGACTGCAGATTTCCCCAGGGCAAGACATCAGAAAACGGACATCAAAAAAACATGGCTCAAAATGCAGTGGGCATTACCAGCTTCTGGCAAATCCCACGAATTTCTGAACAGTAACGCTGTCAGGCTGCGTTAGAGACACGTCCCTCCTGGAATATCTCTGTAAAGCTGTATTTGCTTATCCATAAAAGCACTCCAATTTAAATATCCTACCCTCCAGTTCAAGCCAGCATAATCTTTGTTAATAAAAAAAGTATATCGGGCCAAATCCTGATACAATCTCACTCAAATCTTCCAGAGCAAACATGACAAGACTCTGTAGCCATCAAAATTACACTTGTTTTCTCCAGCCATGGCTCACAAACACAAACAGATCACTACAAGCCACGCAGATCTCTGAACATGTGAATATTTCTTACATGAAGTGTAGTTTGTCACATGTTACATGTCATCTTCACAGACCCCAAATGGGATGACACACTGTGACAGGAATTTTTCTTTTAAATCTCTATTTCCTTTTTTCACCAAAAACTCGTTGGGGATTATTTTCTTACAACTATTTTGAACCACCAGCAATAACTCTTAAGTAGGCACTGAGGAAGGAGAGGCACGTATACTGACATGATGTCACCACCTGACTTATGCTAGGACATAAAAATAGTTTCAAAAATAGCATGACCAAAATTACAGTATCATTTAATTACAACCTACTTTCATGACAGGCTGTCAGTTAATTAACAGTGTCAAAATGCTGAATCGCCTCCAGCTTCTATGTACTTTGCAAATGACATGGAAGTCATCTTTTTAAATAGCAATGGCTTAACTGAAAATGTAAAACTCATAGTGAAATGCTCTGAAAAATGAAGCAGTTAGCTGAACCAATATCAAATTCCCCACACCAAAAATTCACTGGGGAAGACAGTTAAAATCCAGTTAATTTGCTCTCTGAAAATCATATTCACACAATGATATTCTTGTGCTAGAAACTATTTTTCTGAAATTGGTATCATTTTTAAAAAGTTATTTAAAAAGAGCCTTAAGTGACAATGGTCTGTGCAGCTACACACGTGGCCTGGCTCCAGCACTGGCACCTTCCCTTCAGCCTGCTACAATGCAGGCAAGCATAAAGCTGTTGCATGTAGGCCTACCTCCATTTCATACTGCCTTCTACTCCTGGGTACCTGCTTTCCTCCTCCTCTAAACAGCAAACTCATCCCTGGCACCAAATTCCTTGTTACCTTGCTACTACAGACTTTTACACTATTTTATACACATGAGTTTTGCATAAACTGTAGCAAAGCAGAAGAATGCAGTGGTAAGTGGACTGGATAGACAACTCATGCTTAACTAGCCAGCAGAAGATAAGAACATTGCCCAAACACAGAATTAGGGTGTCCTTTGAAGGGTAAGAAAAATATCTTGAAACTGCAACAAAAACAGTGCAGCCCTTCTCTTTCATTCTCACGTTCAAAACAAGATGGCCCCCGTGTTGGACAGCCAGAAAGAAAAGTTTTTATTTGTTTTCCAAAGGAAAATGAGTGCTTAACGTTAAGAAAACTGATGAGCAAATATCTCCCCCTGTAGTATGCGAAAAAGCTGAGCATCTTCATATTAAAGAAAATCTTGTATTTTGGGTGAGTAAAGGATCCAAGCTAAAACAGAGCCAAAACTTTGTCGTATCATCATATGGTAACAAGCGAATATACACGAGATAGAGAGCTTGAATAGTAAAGGATAAGGCTACAAGAAAGCAATCTGATAATACAGGAGAAATTGTGCTGGGTGGATTCATAGCTTCATGAATGTGGCAGTGTCTAGGTGATTAACAAATCAGAGTTTGGAATAGAAGATAGGAGATTGGACTTCAAGATAATTTGGGCTTAGCACCAAGAGGCGCTCCTTAGGCCTGTAGTTTATGCAGTCGGTAAAGGACTTCAAATACTAAAAAGAAAATAGCGAGCTTCCTAAGCTGAGTTCAAAGTGTTCTTTGTAACTGAAGTCTTTGATGAAGAAATTATTTATTTGGTAAAAATACCATTTAGTAGAACAAGGTAAGAAAATGAAAGCTGACCAGTAAACAAAAATGATTTACTTTGCCAGGATGAAAAATATCTCAAAACCATTTTGGCAAAATTGTGATTGTTCAACAATTTCACCTTCATTTCAAAGGTGTGTGCTGTATGCATCCTGCTCTCTGTGTTTTCTTGTGCTAGGACACTAATGCTTCTTCTGCACGGAGGAAGCCCAGAGCCCCACAGTGACATTTAAAACTACTGAAAACTTGTTGTCATTAATTTGACTATACCTTAAATGAGAAACTCTTCAGGAAATGGACTGTCTTTAATTCTGTATTTTTACAGAAAAAAGCATAAGGAGTTAGCATCCAATAAAGCCTATTATGCAACGTGATGATGCAGTGATAATTGCATGTTGTGTTCTCCCTGACCACTTCCTCCAATATTTAAAAGACTACCTGGAGATAAACATTAGCTCAACAATGGCTAGAATGGTATTGGCAACAGGAGTTTCCACTAATGGTGGAAAATACCCCATGGACTGCAGCTGTCTCAGCAAAACCTCTGGCTTATCAGCCTGTGCTACTCTCCCTGTTCATCTAAGCATACCTAGAACTCCCACTTGCTATGCATGGTATTGAACTCTGAGTCAGGAATCCAGCAAACATTGCTATATAGACACTAAGTAACAGAAGACATGAGTGAAAGAAGTAATTATGTCACTGGTGTCACTGCAAAGATCTCCAAGCTGAATACAAGTCACTAATTATTCCTGTAAAGTTCACTTCTTCTATTAGTAAACATGAAAACAAAAGCCAGACACACACTAGTCTTCACCGTGTCATTTATTAGGTCAGTAGAGATGGCAAACAGGGAATCAGTCAGTCTTACCATCACAAACTCTACCACCACATCACGTACATGTACGCACGTGGAGAGAACAGTCATGACTGCACACACTCCTTTTGCTATCCCAATGAACTCCAGGGCTCTGCTTGAACCATCCTGTTCTTGTAGCAATGTTTTGACTTCACAACTACGTGGCAACCCCTTGCTCTAGCTGAAGGACGTTTCTTCACTAGGTGTAATTAGGCCTATAAAAAACAGGCTTATTTATGCCTTGCCAAATCACATGATTGAGATTTTGTGAAGTGCTGAGAGTCAGAGCACTTTGGAAGCCCAATTTCTTCCTCAACATCTCAATGAGAAGACTGTGTAAGTTGTTCAGAACTGTAACTCAAAAGTCAGTCAGCTGAATATTCTGAGTTTGCTTAAAAAAAAGAAAAAACACCAAAAACAATCGACTCTGGGGTTTGTTGTTTCTTTTCATCTACAAGTTTGTTAGTACCTACACGTAGACATTGAAGTATCTAGTCCTTGGATGGAAGTTTAATGTAAGAAAGGTATTGTGGGATCTACTGGCTAAGAGTCATTGGGATAAGCAACTGTAGTACCTTCCTATTTTTACTATGTGACTGTAAACTAGTTAAGAATGTTTGACAAAATTGGTACGTCCAAGAAGATTAAACACAAAGTTTGCCAATAGAATAAGGCATAATGAACAAAACACAGCAAGAAGCTGCTGGGGAAGCAGGAGCTGGAGAAAAAAAAAAAAAAAGCAAAACTCTTGGTAAAAGAGAATAAAGGACAAATTGCCAAAGCCAGAGAGATGTTCTGTTCTGATAAAGATCACATTTTTGCTTTAACAGGATTACTTAACTATGATAGTAACAACTGTTAAGGCATGTTTTTATTGGGCAGGTAGACAATGCGTCTCCCACAGCTATTTTCCAGGGGACTGTTTAGGAGGGTAAGACTAATTACAGGTAAGTATTTCATCATCTCCCTCATCTTGGCTTATCTAAGTTAACACAGAAGGGCAAAAATTGAATCAAGGTACATCTCATTCAAATCTTAACACACATTAGTGGCTCAGCAGAGAAACTAACACACACAAAAAAATCATTCTCATGTTTATTCAAGGTAAGTGAAGTCTTGTTCTGAATGGCTGCTTGTTCGTTTTCTCTTTCCTGACAAATACTGGCTGTCCTGAGTCATTAAGAACTTAAGAGCTCAAGCAGTTTGAAAGTGTTTGCAAACCTTGTGATGTGAGGCAGCCCAAACTCATGATTATAGTTAAAGGAAAAAAACATGAGTAGATACAAAGGAAGAGGCACTTAGTATATGTTCTTGATGAGGGTACTGTAAGTCACTGGGAAGATATTGGTGTAAGACATCTAAACCTTTTATTATAGCTTACCACAAACTCAGAATATTGTGCAGATTAAAACTAGAAAAAAGTACACATGGGAAAGTTTCTATCAGTTAAGATGCCAGTGACATTCCACTGTACGTTCCCACAGAACAAGCAGTGCTGCACACCAAAGTCACCAAGTTCTCAGTGACCAAGACTGTACTATAAAAATCCTCTATAATTTAACAAAATCATCAGGAAACAACATATATCAATAGAAACAGTAGCGAGATTATCCCTTCAAATTCGACTTGTAGCCTTTAAAATAAAAGAATGGATGCAATATTTTTTACGGATATCTCATTTCAAGGTTTGCAGAACTGAGCTGGAGAATCACCCTGTAATGAACTATTACAATTTCAGAGTTGGAAGCAGCTAACATAGTTTCTCAGTAGAAACTGCCAATGAAAGCCATTCTGCAACTCAAAGGGCAAGAGAACAAATAAAGGTTATAATATTGCTATGTTCAAAAGTTAATGATTTACAACACAGAAACTAGGAGGATGAGAGAAAAGACTAGAAAATGTAATACATTCCTTGTTTTTCAGAAAATTGACGTTTCTTTTGAGTCAAAACAGAAGCCTCAGCAAAATACTCAAATATCCAGCAGCAGACTCTGAGAAATGCTGGTATCTTTCATTCAAGCTGCAGAAACCAGGCTGTGGGAAAGCCTTGTTCAAAGTAAAAATTACTTTAAGCCCTGCTTTCTTTTAGAAACATTAAAAAATGCAAGCTATCAATAATTACAGTTGTCACTCACATAGAAATAGAGCAAATGCTTCAAAATGAACAGGGAAGAAACTTCAGTTCCATCATTACTCTGTGGAGACTGTGAAAATGCTGTAAGCAAGTTACAGCTATTTTCAATTAAACACAATGTGCTAGAAAACCATTTGAAACAAGACCACATTTTAGAGATGGCAATTTCTTAAAGTTCACATTATAAGCTATTCACTGAAAACCTCAGTCAGTAAACAGAAAAAAGCTTGATTCCTGCCCCTCCCCATCACTTTTCACTCCTAAAAAACGAGCACTGGAGGAAGGCTACATTTGGGTGCTGTGCAACTACAGAGCAGAGGATGGCTGGAGCAGAGGGTGGGCGCAATAAGAGCACGCTGAAATCATTCTGCATTCCGCTTATCCAGCCCATGTTGCGGGCACCAGCTTGCCAGTTATGATCCCCGTATTTCACAATTAAAAGGAAGTTCAAAAATAAGCTTTGAGTTACAGAATCTGACCAGATTGGTCGCTCAAGGCACCAATATGGCAAATCCTTCCCTTCTTCCAAACTCAGTATGACTGGCAGCAGCAGCATAAGTTCCCCTATACCACCTTGCCAAGAGAAGCCTCAGAGGCAGAAACAGCAGAAACGGTAAAAAAAGGCTAGTTCAGTATGCAAGGCACAGTGACGTGATGGTCACCTCTACCAAGCCTGCCCAAAAGGACTGCAGTGCAAATGCTTTCCTTTAAAGGAAGGTTAACTTTCTGCAAAATAAATACTAAAGCTAACCTTCTGTCAGGTGGTAAGGCAAAGACAACCAGATGGGCCCTGAACATACAGCCTCCTCTGTAGGAATCTGTGGGACCTGCAAGCTCAAACACTGCTGCTAAGATGCAGGATGCAGTTTCACAAGCTGAGTGAACCAATGAAAGCAAGCAGTCAGGATAAGCAACCGTCAAGCTTTTAGCACGTGCAGGTACTACCATGCATAACCATGTGGTCAGCTTTAACAGTAAAGCAAAAAATAACAACAAAAAGAAGTCATTTACAACCAGCTGAGCAAGCTGATCCAGTTGGCCTCACAGATTAGCTGCTACTTCCGGTGCTCAAGAAAGCAAAGAAAAGCAAGGCCTATTTATCTCTCTCTCGGTGGTGAGGAAGCATTAGATTGGTGCAGGCCTTTCATCAAGCTTCACTCTTCGTGTGCAAAGGTGCTGACAATTTGTTGAGATTTTAAGCTTTCACTTACCTATGTTTGGCACTAATTTGTATCATTTGGAAATTTCCAGCTTCACATCTGGACTCAGTGTCACATCTGATGTTCTGAAAATGCAGTTTGCGCAACACTTCTCAGGGTCTGGAGAAAGCTGGTCACATAGCACTGGCTCCTCTTTGTATGCTAAGTTGCATCAGACAATCTAAAAATACATTAAATACTTTCTAATATTACTTTTTGACATAAGCAGTTACTATAGCTGCCGCAGGGATGTTGCGAGAAAGGGTGAGAGGTCACACAGCTTACTCACTTGAAGTGTATACACTGACAACTCAAAATACTGTGGAATATAGGTTTTTTTACTGTTTAAACTTTTGCCTTAGTATTGATACTTTATCTGCTCACTGGAGTTTTTAAATGATCTCTTTTTACTAGAAGGATGTGACAGATTCAGCATATTCATGAAGTCCATCCGCAACGGAGAATTCAAGGAAATGCTGTATAGTACTTGAGAATGACAGATACCAGGCTGCCAAGAGAAAATGGTGTCTGAGCAAACCGTGGGTCTGTTGTTTAATGAGGAGGTATTTAATAGGACTGTTGGCCCAACAAACAGTATGTGCTTACCATGTGGAAGTAGCCTTTCGTAACATTTGCAGATGTAGCTCTTTTCTCAAGAGCCATCCAGATTGTTTATTCATTAATTTACATATCACATACTTGTATGAGGAAGGGCAGTGCTCCCAAAATGAAGGCAAACTAAGGCACTCTAAGATGTATGCATTTGTTTCTTCTTGCCAAATATAGTGCCAGAGTCCAAATAAAAGCCCAGTTCCCAATTACTACACTCTATGCATAAACCCAAGCTTCCACCCAAACATACCAGCAAGACCGATTTTAGTCTCTTCACTTGCTCTGCTTGGCTACCTGAATTCTTGACTGGCACTGCAGCCCCCATGTTTCTGAATAAATCCATCAAGTTCTTCAGTGTCTCCAAAATGGTCTTTGAAAAGGGGGAAAAATAAAAAATAAAAATTACTTTATGGGAAAATAAATAGTTGAATGTGAACAACCATTCCCCTTACTTCTGCAATCGCTTCCATAAAGTTGCTAAGGCTGTTGTGCTTGTTTGTGCATCATTTCATTTGTTCAATTACAAAATATGGATCATTTAATTAATTAGTGTAATCTTGATCTGCAGAATAATCTGGACACTTTGCTGAACAAAATACTATTGTCTTCAAGTAACAAAAAGATGCTAATCTTAAGGGCCAGTGGAAGAACTCACTTGCCCACCTTCACCTCCAGGAGTTTGTTAAGCACCTCCTTATGTCCCTGCTGTCTGGAGCAGCGTGGTCTGATTCCAGGGAAGCCCCAGGAGAACCCTCACTAGGGGCTCCACAGCAGAGACATTAATTCAACTCTCACATAAAGCAGCTTTATCTCACTGTGTTGTAGCTGCCTCAATTCCTTCCCGTAAACACCAATATACTCGTCATTCAATACACCACTCAGAAAAGAAACCATTAAGACCTCCAGTGCTTATTTTGTAAATACTGAATCCAAAACATTATTTCTTAAGAACCTGGCAAAAGGGATTTCATAGCAACTCCTAATTCACACAGAAAGTTGACAAACAGTAAATTCTCAGCATATTTCAGAACTTCTAATTTCACTCTTATCATTCCTTGTGCATTCAAATATTCCTAGAAGTTAAAAAAAATTCACCCAAGCCCTATTTCTTCACAGCTGTCAAATGTTCTTTTTATATCAACTCCTTCCACCCTAACACTCACATGCAAACTCACGTATTAGCTAGTGCTGCTTGAGAAAACCCCTCACCATCACTCAGTAGCAAGTTTCCAGCACTGCCGACTGGACGCTAACTACTGCCATCCATCTTGCACAAGCCCTGCTCTCCCGACAGAGGCCAGCAAGTCACACATTTCCTCTTTGTCGTTTACGAGGGAAATATACAAATCTACAAGCAGCCTACTAAAGGAGAAGACTAGTGTTTAGAGTCTCAAACGTTTGCCAAGTTCTTGATTCTTTCAGCCTTCTGTGATTCAGCTTTGATTCTTGTGTACAGCCCAATAAATGTTTCAACCCACGTTCCGCTCTTTCCAATACTATTTTAAGTCACTGCCAAGATTCTTAGTACGTCAGTAACTTTATCAATACCTTTCATACATCAATGTTTAAGTAGTGAACAAACTCACTACAGAAGTACAGTGGTTATGAAGCTTCAGGCCAAGCAAAGAACATTTTGATGCACCACCTGCCCACCTCATTGTGGAGTTTTCATTGTAGCAACACAAAGTGTTCTTAGCTCTGCATTTCACCAGAATTTACAAACACTGTTTGAGTAATACCAAGAGTAAATATGAAGAAAAATAGCTTTTCCCACAAGAGCCTTGATGGGTTACTTTTAATTAAAATCAGTTTAATGATTGATAAGCTCTAGTATTTCCAGCAGCAAATCATAAGTGGTTGACTGTTTTCAGGTACAGTGAGAAAACTGGTAACGACATAAGCTAGCATATTTAGTTAGTTTACTGGTTGTCACACAGGAAAGAATGGTGGTTTAATGTGTCAGTTGTCATGACCAAGAACAAAAATTAAATGAGCATTTTGTAAGAATTAGGAAGTTAAGCTGTACAAGTTTACTGAATCTATCACTTAATCTCTCACAAAATTACTTTCCATATACTTGCTACATCAGAAACTGTCAAGCACAAGTTTTCAATATCTGATTAGTATTTGGATCAAGAGGGATGTCTCACACATAAACTCAGTACAATTGCTACTTTGAAATGCTCTCCACTCATGCCCCTTAAGCAAATGGCAGAACACTACAAATACGTGTTTCCTAGTACCCTTCATTTGCTTTGAGCTTTTGAAAGCAGCAAAAGGCAGTCCAGCGTGCCTGTGCACACATTAATGAAGAAATCTCTTCCTTATAAACAGAAGAATCTGCAGCTGATTCAACATTAGCCATACAACAAACCAAAGTTTCATTCAATACTGCAGGGAAAATAGGAGTGTGGGTATATCGAAGCGTGAAATCCTAAAGCTCTAACAGGATCTTCCCTGATCCTGCATGTATCTTCCTCAGTAGCTGTCAGCAAGGGTGTATCACTGTTAAAAAGGTGGCTGCATCCACTCGCTGTTCCTCAGCTACTGCTGGTGGGAAGAGACAACACACAAGAGGGAACTTCTCCTCTTTTGTACTGCTATTTTATTTTGTAGCAAGATCCATGTAGTATATAAAATATAACAGAAAAAATGAACAAGACCTATAAAATGAGTTCAGATGACAAGCCACTTCAGCTCTGCTTTCATGGTTTTATCATGATGTCACCAGACTCATGTACTGCTTACTTCGTACTTTTACAGTTCTATAGCATATGAACCTACATTAAAAAGCTGATATGTTCCAATTAAGCCATAGTTAAGTGACATAGAGGAGAAAAAACGGCTTTCTTAAGCCACAGCTGCCCCGACACAGGTTACAATGATGTCTAACTATACTGTAATGCACATAACATCCAGAACCTTGAAAGAGCCTCTGAGAAATTAGGTTCACATTAAGCATTTTAAAGGAAGGTCATAAATACTGCACTGTACCAGCGGTACCTCCCAATGTCCTCTTTATGCCTGAGGAGCATTTGTGGGGTTTAGTAAGCTACTAAAATAGATGACACCAAACCTAGAGGTAGGTTATAGGCAAAGGTAAAATACAGGCAATAAAAAAAAAATCCCTTTAGAGCTAGTCATTGCACAAACTGCCCAGCAGGAGGCAAGGCAAAATGTCAACAACTTTTTCCTCCCACCTTAAACATTGCTCACATGGTGCATTTAATTTCTAGTGCCATAAGAGCGACAGTGGATCATCAGCTGCTAGTAAATGCAGTCATGCCAAGAGAACAGCCTGAAGTTATTCAAGCAAAAATCTGTTATTGTGCAAAACTGGCGCACTGGACTATTACCAACTAGACCTCCAAGTTTTCTAAGTGACCTGATGGTAGAAAACCAAGGGGTTTGTTTTCATTTTGACCTAATATAGTCTACATGTTCATCAGAAGAACATACTGCTAAGTCTATGCGAAAGGAGTCAAACATCAGCTTGTCTCAAAAAACTAAGGAAATGAGAAAGTAAGCTGAGAAAGGAGAGAAAAAAAAAAAGAACACTTTGCCGGGACCAAGATTTCTCTTTTAGAAAGTTACTGTATCAAACAAGCTGGTAAAATAGCTTGTCTAAGTTAGCACGTGGGCATCAACATAAGGTTAATAACAAATATTGTATACATTTCAACACGGATGACATCTTCAAGTACAACAGTTAACGCAAACTAAACCCAAACTTTAAATGGTGTAATGCATTCGGGTCACAAAATGTGGACAAAACTTAACTTTACTCCTTCTATTTGGTGCACTTTTTGGTGATAATCAAAAGTAACAATGCTGAAGATTCATTTTATTTCTTCTTTCCAAAGAAAGGGGAGATGGTTAAATAAAAGTGTTCTCCAATTTGTTCTCCACTATATGCACACCCACACACATACACACACGCACATGCACACATCCCTCAAACTGCACTGACGTTTTTGTTTTGACCAAATGAGTAGATCCTGGGAGTAAGTGCAAAATGCAAAATCAACTGACAGAAAATGCTGAACAAACAGTATCATAAAAATACAAAATATTTATATTACTGAACTATTAACAGATGATGTTCTCTGTTTCTTTAAAACTTTGGAACCACATAGCTGATTTCTTAAATCTAGTCCATGCCAGCTTCCAGAACTATTAATGATTTAGTTAGCTTCATTCTTTGATGCTTCATCAAAGTTTTCTACGAGATCTGGAAGAGATGAAGATATTTAATACAGCGATGCCCGGAAACAACAACTTCACAGTTTAATGAAAATGCATTTATTATATGAAACATTAGGTAGTTCTTAACTAGATAGTCACATACGTAGTTTTCTTGTTTTGTTTTTTAGTGGGATTTGAAATAGCTTTAAAAATAATAGGATTTGTTTGAATATATGCAAAGAAGCAGATAGACAGGAACACTCAGAGTGAAAGTTCTAACATGAACTAAGACTGATTTTCAGAGGTGCTCTACTAGATGCAGTTGAGTCTCAAGCCACCGGCTCAACTACCTCTAGTTAATCAACAATTTATCATTGCACTCAGGAAGCAGAAAATTTTGAAGAGACCTGTGTATTTTTATGCAAGCTCAAAGCCCCTGCCAGAACTGAAAATCTGGGTCATTAATTTGTTATTTTAGGTAATACACTATACTGATGCATATAATGTATTAATTTATACAGTTATCAGCTGACAAGCTAACAACATGGAAAGGAAGTTTCTCAACAAACTAAGACACTGACACAAGCTTAATTTTTTCTACTGCAGAAATAAAAATGCCACCCCAGAATGATTTAAAACAACTCTCTGAACACTACGTCAAGCACATCTTCTTACAGATATTTTATTTTCCAGCCCTAAGAATCCTACTTGCATATTTCATTCACTCGTTCAACCTCCCTACATTTTAACCTAAGAATTAAGCCATCAGCAAGGCAAGCTATTTTCAAAAGCTGGAATCCAGTATCATCACTATTTCAATGGTACCCAGCACATTAAGCCTCTCTTACCAATTGAGAGGAATAATCACATTAAGAGCTAGGTATTTAAATGTGTGAATTAAGTCTTTGTACATTAAATGGACATCTAAGTAAATGTGCTTACCTGGGACATCATCATCTTCTTCGTCAATATCTTCAGATTTTGGTGCTTTACTGTCCAACACTATAAAAAGAAATCTGGTGCTGAGTGCTCATTATACATAATTAGGGACAACCACACAACAAAATAAGACATAACATACTAGTGAAAACAGGAGACATTCCCCTCCATACTGCTCACCCCATGAGAAACAAGCATGCAAGTGACTGGGATATCAAGAGTAACCAGCATGACCAAAAGATCCATTTGTGAATGTTCTTATATCACAGTATTAACACAGCTATTTTCAAATGCTTAGCTATATTAATGCAGAGCTAACAAAAGATCAAGTGACAAAAAAAAAGTGTGACTGTATCTTCTAACTGAAGTCACGTGTTTTAATGCAACGATAATGTGATACCAGCTTGGGACCAGCATACAGAATCACAGAATCCTTCGAGTTGGAAGAGACCTTTAAAGGTCATCTAGTCCAACTCCCCTGCAATGAACAGGGACACCACAGCTAGATCAGGTTGCCCATGGCCTGATCCAGCCTCTCCTTCAAAGCCTCCAGAGACAGGGCATCAACCACAACACTAGGTAACCTGTTCCAGTGCCTCACCACCTTCACTGCAGAATACTTTTTTATTATATCCAACCTAAATCTACTCTCTTTAAGCTTGAAGCCATTTCCTCTTTTCTATCATCACAGACCCTGCTAAAGAGTCTGCCCCCTTCTTTCCTGTAGCTCCCCTTTAGATACTGAAAGGCCGTTATCAGGTCACCTCACAGCGTTCTCTTCTCCAAGCTGAAAAGCCCCAGCTCTCTCAGCCTATCCTCGTAAGAGAGGTGTTCCATTCTGTGGATCATTTATGTGGCCCTCCCCTGGACACGTGCCAACAGATCTGTGTCTCTTCTGAACTGAGGACTCCACATCTGGACACAGTACTCCAGATGAGGCCTCACCAGTGCAGAGTAGAGGGGCAGGATCACCTCCCTCAACCCACTGGCCACGCTTCTTTTGATGCTGCCCAGGATACAGTTGGCTTCCTGGGCTACGACGGCACACTGCTGGCTCACGTCCACCTTCCCATCCACTAGTACCCCCAGGTCTTCTTTGGGAGGGCTGCACTCAATCCTTTCATCCCCCAGCTTGTAGTGGTAATGGGGGTTGCCTCGACCACGGTGCAAGATCCTGCAATTGGATTTGTTGAACCTCATGAGGTTCACCTGGGCCCACTGCTCAAACCTGTCTAGGTCCCTCTGGATGGCATCCCGTCCCTCTGGTGTGCTGACCACACTCCACAGCTTGGTGTCATCAGCAAACTTGCTGAAGGTGCACTCAACGTGACTGTCAGTGTCACTGATGAAGATATTAAACAGTATCAGTCCCAGCACTGACCCCTGTGGGACACCACTCACCACCAACCTTCATCCAGACATTGAGCAATTGACCACCACTCTCTGGACCCAATCCTGCAGCCAGTTCCTCAGCCACTGAACAGTCCACATATCAAATCCATATCTTTCCAATTTGGAGAGAAGGATGTTGTGGAGTACCATGTCAAAGGCCTTGCTGAAGTCCAGATAGATGACATCAGTGGCTCTTCCCTTGTCCACTGATGCACTGACACCATTATTAAATCGTCTCATATGATTCAATTACCAAGAGGCCACAAGTGTGGAATAAGCACTTCTATATCAAGGGCCCTACATGAAACCTAACCTTCTGTAAGTCATGGACCTTGGACCATGCTAGAAGTCATCTGAAATGCAAGAATTTCTTCTCATTGGTCCACCTAATTTAAAGCTGACTTTGTCATCATAAAGAACTAGTGGTACTGAGGTCATAACGAAGTATGATTAAGATGATCCATCCTTCTCAATCATAAAAGGCATTTTCTATAACCTAATAATACTATACAATACAGTATACAATAAAAACATTTCATAGAAGAAAACAGAATCAGTACCCTGACAAAGAGAACCTGCAGAGATTTTCTAGGTAAGAACTTCAACTATTTCTGTTTTTCTTAAGTTTTCTGCCATACGCAGCTGTGTACCTAGAGTTACAGCACACCTGACTTAAGATTACTTTAAGTTTTATTTTTAAACCAAGGTCAGCCTATGTAGAATCTTTGGGGGAAAAGATACATATTTTTTCTCCCATTGTATTTCCACAACAGAGGCTAATACAAGTAAACATGTCTTTGATTTCAGTGACAAGTGTTGCTATTAAGTGTAGGTTAACATTTTAAGACTGCATATACTTTTTTAAATCATCAGTGAAAGGTTCCACTAAGACCTACCTTGTCTTGGGAATTGTTCAGCTAACTTTCTGAGACTTGTTAAGCTGTCAGCACCAAGCTGGCTTAAGATGCCTGGAAGCATTTCTGTGATCGGTTTAGCCTCTGCATGACCAGTAATTGCAAAAGTGTTAGCAGAGAGGGATGCCTGAACCTTGGGGTTGTTGAAGTGAATAACCGTTCCATCATCTTTTATCATGTTCACCTGTTTAAACACATAAAAAGTAACATTTACCAAAGCGTTGCAGCATCTTGTTGAAGAAGTGCAATATGTTATTTCAAAACTAGATTTAAATATTAAAATTAAAGAAAATACTGAAGTATAGGTAATAATATAACCATCAGTACAGTACCAAGAATTGCCTCACCTGAATTAGAAGGAAAAAAAGACACTGCCATTCCCAGCTATTTATGTCACCTATCAGGAAAACATTACTGTTTCTGCAGCAAAATTGGCAAAAGCCTAAGACTCATGATCCGGCCTACTTGCTGGGAATTCCCAATGCTAAGATTTTCCCCTTACTTATCTCTTGCAGCACTGCAGATTTATAAATTAGCTGCACTCAAACTGGCTTCTGTGCTCTCCTAGTAATTGCACGATGACCCTTTTGAGACTAAGCACAACATACAACAATTCTGCTCCCCTGCCTTGATGTTCTGAATCACCAGGGATTAAGTTCACAGCCAGTACAGCTACCTGCTTAGTTCCTACTAAGGAAGTTCAAACCTTTTAGCAGGCTTTATTTATTTATTTATTTACTGAAGTTAACAGAGATTGAAGGGGAAGTTAACTTTTTTTTCTGGGCATGACTAAGCTACGGTTACTCAGAAAATAATTTTATCTGCAAGAAAGAAGAGAGTTTACTCATCCAAACAGATGTAATCTGTTAATAATACTTCTGAATTTTGTGACATTAGAGGTTACAGAGAAAACAAATTTGTCAACTGAAGAATATGTTTAAAACATAAAGTTACCAATATTCAAGGTTCAAAATACATTTTGATCAGAAGTTTTTCTTAAAAAAACAAACCAGATGCATCACTTTCCTACATAGCTTAGGGGAAGCGGGAAATGCTTTAAGCCCAGTCATCCTCTTACTTAAAAGCCTCTTCAGAACAAAACAAATCACAAAAAATTCTCTGCCTATGTTTGACTCAATATTACTAACCTCCCCAGCTTCTATGTATATAGGTCAATTTGGGTCTACCCGAATAATACAGCAGCGTAATGTAATTATGTACCAAGACGTCAAGGTTAAAGAATTTTGAACCATCTTCCTTCACGTCAACACATTTTAAATCTTAACTGTGTCTGAATGAAGATTTTATGCTCTACAGGGAGGGGGAAAAGAACAAGGAATGTTTGTATAGCACAGCTTCTCACACATCATACTCCAGTAACAGACAAACTCAGAAGTGATTCTGCAGCAGTGGTATGAAGGCTTTCAGGCAAACCAGGCTTCTACTGAATCTGCATTGCCTTTGGAGTGCACAAAGAGACCTCTGGGTCAACTTGTAACCCTGCTTAAATTAATTAATCACAGATTAAATATTATGCTTTTTCAACCAAGCAGTACTGTAATACGGAGCTCGTGATGAAGGAACGCTGCCTCCTCCTACATATAAGTGTCACACTCTCTACAGTATTATGGAAACAGTTTCTATTCCAGTTCATATTTTATCCTGAAAAATTCATACACAAAAATAGTATGAAATACCTGAAGCCTCTGCATTCCAATTTTATATAATACAGAAGCTGCTTCCACAGAGTTTTGCTAGTACTGTAAGAAATACCAGTCTCCTGTATCTATCAAAAGCAATTCTGGTTTTATTTTCAGACAGTAAAAGGATCTAGTTTTGATAACACAGACTTGTAAATTCCTATTCCAAGGACTTAGATGCCCTCCTTCACATTCTTCATCAGACAACAATTGAACGTGCTTACTGCTCTACTCTTAAAATTAGGTAATTTCAGTTCAAAAGGTTAAGAATCAAGAGAATTTTTGTTTCGCAATTAATGCAAAAGACATGCATCACAAGCAGCTTACTACCTTCTGTGCTCACTGCCTGGACAGTAAAACCTTCTCCCTTCTCTTTTTAGGTATGTACACGGTAATATAAATGAAACAAAAAATTAAAAAAAAAATCAAGTAACTTCATCTATACGTAATCAGACATATGAGTTTGAGAAAGAAAATGAAAGTAAAAAACAACACCAAACCAACACAATGAATTTCATTTCACACAGGAAACACTATCACTATACCTCCTCAATGCCAGCAATGTTATTTACTGCCAGTTTTTTGAGTGAACTCTGAAGTTTTTTGTCATCAGCTGTTGCTGTTCTGTGCACCACCTTCTTCTTTCTGCGAGCTGTTCCCTGGAAAAGAATCAAGAGAACAGCCTGCAACACTCACATTCTCACATCACTTTCAATTTAAAAGTCATCTCACACTCAGCAACATCTCTTTTTTGAGCTATAAGAATTCTTAGACTTAAGACTTCTTAACACTTCTCAATTTTCTTCCCTTCACTTATAGTTTTAGCTGTCAGTCTCAATCTTGAGATTTTTCTTAGCTGTAAAAGACAGAAGCACAGAAGATTTCCTCTTCCCAAAAGCTGGATTATGAAAATATTATTAACTACTAAGCAGCATATATGAATGCTTCTTAAGAACTTTATTTCAACCAAGATGAATCAAATTTAAGAAGTCACACTTTTGTAAGCAAGTAATTAACATTTTTAGACTGCTCCAAATACAGCAATTCTGGAATTCCTACTTTGCAAGCTTTTGTACAGTCCCCCAAACCCTTGCCTACAGTTAGGAAATGAATACTCACACTGGACCATCTATACACTTCTTTTGTCATATTAAGTACTGGCTGGCACAGAGGAAATAAAGAACTCAGTGCACAGTCAGATAAGCCCGGGAGCTGATACTAAAGGAGAAACTTCCCAACAGATAGAAGGGAAAGAACTCGAACTACCAACAGGTAAGCTTAATCTGAGCTTTCACAGGTAAAAACACGTCACTGATTTAGCAACAGCTTACACTCTGGAACTACTCACCCAGTAGCTGTGAGTTGAAAGACAAGTGCTTTTCAGGTAGTAGTAAGATATAGACCATTTCAGGTCCACATTACGTGTGGAATTTTTTTTTTTCAGGCCTCTAAATGCCCCCTCGTGAGAAGTTTCTCTCTAAGCCTGTAAATCACAGAAAGCACCGCAGCTCTCTTTCTTACCTTTCCTCCTATTCGGACCTGAGCTTGAAGCTTGGCTAGTTTTTCTTGATTCATAGTGTTGTGTCTAAAGAATGAGGTATAAATACAAGTTAACTCCCAAAATATTAAGAAAAAGAAATCACTGAAATAACACAAGCAAAAACACAAAAAAGCCCTCAAAAAACGCACCATCTAAATAACAGAAAGTAGCTCTGCAGAAGAAACATCTGCACCACGATGATGCAAATCAACACCACGTTTGCTGTTGCATCAGTTCGAGGTAAGAACCATAAATTTCCAAGTATAAGTATGTCAGCTCACTGCTAGAACCACCTCGCTACTGACTCAGACCAAAACCAGCACAGACAGCACAACCGCTCCAAGGAACGCACCTTTGTGCTGAACAGAGCCCAGGGGAAAACTCATCCCTGAGCTCCCTGATGTACTGCTTCCAAAGAAGGAACCTCTGATACATCTCTGTAGCTAACGAGCTGGCTCCAAACTCAAGGAGGTTCACACGCTGCCACAGTGCAAGCACGGACCTCCGGCAGCTATTGCTCCAACCCAATGCCTAGGAAGTTCGTCAGCTAGGTTCTCCCATGGACCAAGGGTGACCTTTAAAGACTAGAGGACGCGAAAGCGCGGCACAGGAGGAAAAACGCCTCGGCCGTAGGAGATGAGCGCCGAGAGGCCCTCAGAGAGCGCTGAAGGAACGCGCTCCGCAGCCGCGTTGTGCCAGGGCGGCAGAGGGAAGCAGGCCTCCAGCACCGCCGGGCACAGCGCAGCGGACGGGGGAGGACAAAGGCCGCATATGTTGGCAGCCAGAGGCCTGCGGGACAGCACAGCCCAAACGATACGGGAGACTGCAGTCCTGAGCCCCGGCACACGGCCTCGTTCTTCCGCCCTCTGCACTCAGCCAAGGCCCAGCACACGGGAACAGGACAGAGCCGAGTGCCGCAGAACGAGCCCGCCCGCCCGCTCCCTCACGGCCGAGCGCGCGCGGGGGCGGCAGGTGCGAGGCGTTCTCACCTGAGTCCAGCGGCCCCTCCGCAGCCCAACACGCGGTGAGAACAAGATGGCGGCTGAGGAAGGAAAGAGCGGCGCACAGAGAAAGGAAGCTTCGCGCCACGTGACGGCACCCAGCCGCCCGCCCCCAGCCACGGATTGGCGGTGGCGCCGAGCGTATTTGCATAGCGGCGGGGGCGGGAGCGGCGCGCGCCCGGGGCGCGGTGCGATGCATGCTGGGAGTTGTAGTCTGCTCTGCAGCGGACATGGCGGCCCCCGGAGGACCCGGCGGCACCGCCCACATCCGTCTAGCGTCACTTCTGGACTTCAAAAAAAAAAAAAAAAAAAAGGAAAAGCGAAAAAGATCCCTGGGGCTGCTCCGAGCTTCTCTCCGAGCTTCAGGGCCCGCACTGAGGGCGTTGCTGACACCATGAGGGCTCAGCCCGCGGTAGCCTCCGTCCTCTGCCTGTGCCTGCTGCTGGCCGTCTCTGCCGCCGCCGCCGCCGAAGGGCTCGGAAAGGGTCAGCAAACGTTTCCTTCGCGCTTTGCTCTCAGCTTTTGGTGTTGCCGCGAGGCTGTGCGGGGAGGCCCTCAGCAGGGCGGGGCTGGGGAGGGCCGGGCCGGAGCCGCCCTGAGCCACTGCCCCCCGTGGCTGGGGGAGACGCGGCCCCTCGGGAGCAGCCCCGCCGGTGGCTCCTAGCGGGTGGTGGGCGACCTTTGCACGGTTCCCCTCTCCCCGGCCGCCCGCCCTCCTCGTGGGGTTGCCGTGGTTAGCGGTTCGGCTCCCTTCAGGCTTCACCCGGGGTGGTCGTGCTCTGGGCGTGTTGCCCTTAGAGCAGATTTCCGCCGCAGGGCTGCGGTGAGTGCCTTGAGCCGAAGCTGCAGGGCGTTCTTAGCTGGAACAGAGGATTGTCCCTGTTTCATCATGCTGGCCTTTGAATGAAATACTCGACGTGTCTGTATTCTGAGTAAATGTGATCTGCTAGCCTTATGGCTTCCAGCTCCCCTCAGCCCTTGTGAGCTTGTACGTCAGTGCCTCGCTGGTAGCAAGACTAAATATTTGATGTGTTGTGTTATACATGTTCATGGTAGTTTGTACTGGGAGATAAGCTGAGGTCATAAAAATACTGTGCCAGCAGTTCCAATTTGCTCCGCTTTCCGCAGTTTCTTTGCTACAGGTTTTAATGGAGGTACTGCCTGCCATGGTGTCAGCACTGGGCAGCCTGTGGCTCCCAATCCTAGTGTAGCTCCCCAGATTGTCCCCTCGGTGAGGTTACAGCCCATGCTGTGTTGCTAAGTTATCCCAGCTTTCAGTAATGAGATTGGGGAAGCCATGGCTGAGTTTTGCCTTTCAGCACAGCCCATGTCACTGCAGTGATGGGACCTCTGAGGAAGTCTTCAAAGGAGGCTCCCCTTATCCCAGATCTCCTCCATCTCAGGTCTTCGTGTGATGGTGGTGGCCAAAAAATGGCAGTCTGTTTTCCTGTTGGCATGTTAGCTGACAGAACAAGACTTGATACCTGCTTGTTGGATACATATTTCCCACGTTGTTCAGTCACTGTAACACTCAGAAACCCCCATAGCAGTGTTCTTTCTTAGTCTTTGATGTCAATTATCATCAGCAGTAATATTCAGCATAATAGTTTTAGAGTATTTCATAATCATTTATTGGTCTAGGTGTGTTTGATTTTTGCTCCCATTCACTAAAATTTAGGAAGCCAGATGGTGACATGTTTAATTTGTCATTAATCAGTTAATAAATGTTCATAAGTTGAGAAACAGTGGGGAATAATCAGAAGGCACTTCAGTTTTAAGCTTTGCTTGGGGAATTTTTTGTCCTTTGCATAATTGTGAATATTCATGAGTGTGTGATTTGTTTTTGTTAATTAATTTCAGTGGGATTCCTCAATAAAACTGTGTAGGTTGTAAGTATTCAGAGAAGTCTCTCCAGGACTGCAATTATAATTTCCTTTAAAAAAGAATATATTATGAGCTGAAAATATTCTGGAGGGTTGTTTTCTTCTGATGATATGTTAACTGTGCAGCATTTATAGAACCTTCTCTCTGGCAGGTTTTGGAGATCACATTCACTGGAGAACACTGGAAGATGGGAAGAAAGAGGCAGCAGCCAGGTATGTTACTTACTCATGAATACAGAAAAGCAGCTTTAAAAGGTCACTCAGATTCTGTACCAGTGCTAACCAATCCTAAATTTAACCACAGAAAATACAAATTATTAACGACAGTATGGGAGACTGCTCAGATCCCTACAGCTAGTTAAAGAAAAAAATAGGTTTTTTTTAGTGTTGCTGAGGAATCATCTGTGTTTAATCACTTCAATCAAATTGAATGATTGAGCTGCTGTCGTGTCTCTGAAGTGAGAAGATACTCACAAACAGAGGCTTAAGTGCTACTCAGTCCCCTTGAACTCATCAGCGCTCACTGTGGCTGTCAAAGTGGATGTGCCCATATCAATGTGAGATATTTTGTTACTAAGGAACAAACTGATAAGTCATTAAAGTAGCACCTTTTCTATGTTGAAACTCCAATACTGTCTCTGTGAAAAGATTTTAAGAACAGACATTTTGATGTTTTTCTCAGAATTTTTTCTCTTTCATGTTAAAACATGAGAAATCAAGCTGTATGTGTATCAATTCTTCTTGTGTTTGTAACTGTATAACCTCGATCTGACAGTGCTGACCTCGGCAGAAGTTCATTATGCTTTCCAGGTTTGTAGTTCAGTTGAATTTTGCTCTTGCATCGATTGACCTGGTGAGTTCCTCTCGCTACCCAAAGTCTGGTGATGCGAATGCAGATGGCACTGCTGAGAAGTCTGGCGAGCATTTATAAGTGGATATTTTAACACTTATTTGATATATCTGTACAAAAAATAGTCACAGTTTTTGCAGGAATAATTATGGCACTACTTTGCAGTGAAGCAGAGAGAGTTTGTAATTGGCATGGAGGAAGCAGGACTTAGGCAGGATGAGAGATTCTGCTCAGAACCCCTCAGGAGCGAAGGCTGTCGCGCAGCCCCGGGGCGCTCCCACGCGGGCGCCGAGGCCTCGTTGCTATAGCGACGGGGCTGACCCGAGCGGAAGCAGTGGCGGTCACTTCCGGGTCGGCATGGCGGCGCTGGGGAGCTGAGGGCGCGATGCCGCTGGTGGTGCTGTGCGGGCCGCCGGGGAGCGGCAAGAGCCGGCGTGCGGCCGAGCTGCGGGAGGCGCTGGGCGGAGCGGAGCGGCAGGCGCACGTCGTGGCCGAGGCGGAGGGCGGGCGGGCGGCTCTGCGGGCCGAGGTGGAGCGGCTGCTGAGCCGGCGCGACGTGGTGATCGTGGACGCGACTAACGAGCTGCGGAGCATCCGCTACGAGCTGTACTGCGCGGCGCGGCAGGCGGGCACCGCGCGCTGCCTGCTGCACTGCGTCGGCGGCGGCCCCGCCGAGCCGCCCTTCGAGGCCCCGGACCCGCGCAACCGCTGGGACCGGCCGCTGTTCACCGTACAGGGCGAGGAGCCGCTGCCGCTGGCCGACATCCGCGCGGCCATCTTCGACAGCGCCCCGCCGCCGCCGCACCGCGCCACGCGCAGCCAACCCCTGCAGTCCGGCGGCTTCCTGCATCTCCTCGACCGCGCCACGCAGGACGTGGTGTCCGCTCTCGTGGCCGCCCAGAGGAGCGGGGCGCAGCCTGGAGAGCTGGTGCGCGTCCCCGGCGTGGAGGAAGGGCTGGTGTTGCCGCGGCCTGTCGGCCTGGCTGAGCTGAGCCGGCTCCGCAGGCAGTTCATCAGCTACACTAAGATGCAGCCCAGCGATGAGAACTTGGCCCAGCTGGCCAGCATGTTCCTGCAGTACCTGAGCCGCAGCATCCAGTGAGGCACGGCTCCTTCGTGTCCCAAAGTGCTCGCAGGAGTAGGAACGTGCCCTGCTGCCGTGCACCCCGAGGAGCTGTGACCTTTGTGTTACATGTCACAGCCCACGGCAGTGACAGTGCTGAGAAAGCCAGTACTGTGGCGCTGCGGTGGCTATTCTCCCAAGAGGATCTATAGGATGGCTCTCCTCCTGTCCTCCCTACCGTGTTCTTCCCACGTGCATCTTTCAAAAAGAACTTGTTGCACCCCCATGCAACTGAAGTCTCCTGTGGAGACCTCCATCTTGATACCCAAGTAGCAGTTGAGCATAAATGCTGCAAAGTGATGACCATAAGGAGAACTCCCGCCCTCCTCGTTGATGTGTCTGTATCTTGAATAAGAGGACTGCTGTTCCAAGACTGCCTCCAGATATATCAAACTGTAGTGGGGGACTTCAGTTCCTGGTCTAGAAGAGGCTGTATTTTTGGGACATAACTGTTTTTAAAAATCTTATTGAACTCAGCAGATAGATTTGCAAACTGCACAACAGCAGAGTGCTGGCTTAGGAAACTTAAACCTCTCATTTCAAGTTTAACAATAAAATACGTGCCTTAGATGGAACAGTCTTAATCTACCTGCGGGACTGTTTTATTGAAACTACTTGCTATGGCTTTTCTCTGCAAGGTCATCATTAAATGCTTTTAAAAACACTAATTGTTTATGAGTGAGTGCTCTTGCGCTTGTTTAGAAAAGATGAGCTGTGACGTCAGTGTGCTCTGGCCAGTGCTGTAAGTCTGTACTGGTTGTACTTAGTTTCAACTAATTTTGATCTTTACTGTGCCACATATATGGCCTGTCTGTACTTTTCACGTTCTGGTGGATGCTTCATCCCTCATGCAAATCAGTGTCAGAGTTTAGTTTTATTTCTTTGTGTAGTGCTATCTGGGAGGAAATGATAAGTGGGGCAAGAAGAGTTGCTTCAGTGATTTGTCCATTTATCTGAGATACTGATTGCTAAATGAGCGTTGTCATTTCAGAATGGGAAAATGACTACGGAAATGTTTTTATGTAAATAGTATTACTTTTCCAGTCAAGAAGAAGAAAACTGAGGAGGCACATGCAGTATCTCTAATACTTCTGTGATTTCTTGCTGGCTAAGAGTTTGTATTCTGAGACGGAGCACTTGCATTTAAAATCTGCATAGAAAATCTATTGATACAGTTTTAAGCGCGGTGCAGTACCAATTGCAGCTGCTTTTGGTAACTCTTCCGAGATGAAGATCCTTGATGATAAGAGCAATGTGTATTTTCCAGATTTTATTCAGCATTTAATTCCCAGAAACTGGGGAGGAAAAAAAAAATATTGTCAGGGTGGGGACACAGATGTAAAAAGACCTTTGCCAGGAAAGTGTGTATTCTTGTTCCTTGCTGCAAACAAAGTCCTGTGTAAAGAAGACAGCATATTGCTCAGTTACAAATGGCAGACTTGTGTTGGACTACTGTAAATGTTAATTGCTTCCTCTCTGCCCTTTCCTGGTTCTGAAGGCTAAAACTTAATGTTGGTAGGGATTTCCTTTCTTACCAATCTGCAGCTAAAGGAGAATCCTAATTTTCGGTTATTCTTAATGCTCTGGAAGCTATATCACTATTACTAGCTTCCCTTGGATATTTTTCTATTGCTTAAGGGATTTAATGATAAGGGAAAAGGGGCCATATTCCCTTGTTCTTGGTCTTCTTGAGCTTTCTGTACTAGTTAGCTTTTGCCAGCTGTTTGAAAAGTGTTTTAAGGACTTCTATGTGCAAAAAGTACGAAGATAAGTGTTGTACTACTAGATGTGCTCAATAGCAATAAAAATCACCTGTAGGTATGTCACTTTTTTCTTGTTAAGAAGATAAAAGATATAATAGTCAAGGTATTGAGAGTTGTAAAGTGATGGATTAATTGAATCGCAAGCACTTAGAACAGTAAGTATGTGGAATTCTTTGTGTTTAAGGTCTCTGTCTAATCACATAATGTAACCTGAGTACATTACCAAGGAGCTTAGAGAATTCAAACTTGTTAAGCTTGACTAGGTGAAATGCTAAGGGGCTTTTCAGAAACAAGGTTAAATAAAACATACATCAGGTGATGGAATCAACATCCAGGTAGTATAGGTAGTGACTGTCAAATGAATTATTTGGGAAGAGAAATGTCATTCACATGGTGTACCTGAAATACTCAGTACCCTGAATTGTCCTTCACAAATAACTTTTCTATATTCATTGAACAGGGGAGTTAGGCTCCTAACTTTTGTCATTTTACATTGCACTTTATTTAGGCTTCAGTTCCACGCAGATTCCTTCCTTCTTGGTTCTCAGATTTGTTACAGGTTTATGTCAGCATACCAAGATAGGGGCAATTAGCCTGGAAGCTGGAGGGCTTGCCAGTTTACTGTGTGTGATTATTGCTCAAAGAAGGATCTTGATCATGGGAGGCTGTAGCAGGAAGTGTCTGAAACATGCAGACAGCAGTGGGGGAGAGGGGTTGATGGATGACTGTCATTCACTGGATTATGTTAAGCAGCTGTGTAAATCCCTTCTGAGATCTCTTATGTAGCTGGTGTGACTAACCACAGCTAACTTCTTAAAAATCACATGACCAGTTGTGCATCTATGCAAATCTGAACAAATGGGAGCAAGCCTCCCAAAGAGAAAATCTCCTACTATACTAGAGTGGTTGGTAATTGACATTTCTAATAAATTGTTTTAATGCATGTTTATGATTGCTGCCTTGCAAAAAGCTTCTCAAAACCTCAGAATATAGTAGAATCTCTCTGCATTTTCTATTACATAAAGCCTGTGTAGATGTCCTTGACTGCTAAAATGTACAAGCAATAGAACTTATAGTTGAGAGGCTTGTATCTAAGCTATCTGACGTTTTTTCTTTTTTTTTCTTTTTTTGCAGTGGTTTGCCTCTTATGATTATCATCCACAAATCTTGGTGTGGAGCTTGCAAAGGTGAGTGAATTTAATACTAGAGCTTGATGAAATTTCCAGTGAACTTTTGCATACAAATTGTGTAACATGAGAACCGTGAACTTTGCATTCAAAATGTGCTTAGATGTATTTATATTTCGTTTAGTGCAGCATAGTATCACACCACTTTGGCCATTAGCACTGCCAAAAGCCAGCCTTGTGTAAATGCCAGTAAAGTAACAGCTACACATCTGTAGTGGCTGCAATTTTTCCTGCACTTTGCTACAAAAATTGTAGAAAATGAATGATTTGAGAGTTAAGAACAGATTATCTTACTTTCAGCCACTGTTTCTCAGACGGCTGGGATTTGTCTCTTTCAGTATTGCAAAGGAGCATGCTGATCATAATGACTAGGCTTAAGATGAACAGGCCGAATGAGAAATGATGGTTTACAGCAAGCTTTTGTTTCTGTTCCATTGGTTCAAAACTGACTGCATACATCTGATGGCTAAGCTTCACTGTATGGCTGCTCAGCAGGGATCATCACTTCACTTACCTGCTGTTCTGAGCCTGGCTTGAGCAACTTGATGCATATATTCCATTTACCTACTGCTCGTTGGAAAGTAGCAGCTCTCTAGAGGGAGAAGTAGAGATTTCTCTGCTGACCAGAAAACCTGAAATATTTTCCATCGTCTTTGCATATCTTTCTCTATTTTTTTTTCTTTTCTTAATTAGCTTTGAAGCCAAAGTTCGCTGAGTCTAAGGAGATCTCTGAACTTGCTCATAATTTTGTTATGGTCAACCTTGAGGTAGGCCACATTCTTATTTGTACCTATGTTACTGCTTAGTAATTAAGCATTTTGAATCCTGCTTAACAGGTTGCATCTGTTTCTTTTCTATATCCTAAGTCTTGCGCTCCTGAGTAGATATGCAAGATTGATTGCTAGAGCCAATTGTTTTGAAAATAATTTTCTTCACTGTAGCTTTTTATAAACCTGACTCTCTGCTGCTGTCTCTTTAACAGTTTAACCTTGTGTTTGTCTGTTGCCACAGTAAGGGGATTTGTATTCATTCTCTCATAATGCATCAGACATTCCTACACCAAAGCGGAATGTTTAATGCACACTGATATTTCACAAATTCTACTTGTTTAGGGGAAATTACCTTATTTCATTTGAAAATGGAAATAGTGCAATACCTGTTGTCTGTTCAAGATGTAAATTGTTCACGGTAACTAGAATCTGAAGGCTTGTTTCTTTAAAATGAGTGCTGTGTTTTGTTACATCTTGCTAATACATTCCCCCTTTTCTGTCTTGCTTTTGTAGGATGATGAAGAGCCAAAGGATGAAGCCTTTAGTCCTGATGGAGGCTACATTCCCAGAATCCTTTTCATGGGTAAGATGTCTACAGCTGTTGTACCCACTCACAGGACTGTGTTCTTACTGTTACCACCTGTATTTCCTGTTTGATTTCTTTTTTTTTTTTTCATAGATCCCAGTGGAAAAGTCCACCCAGAAATCATAAATGAGAAAGGAAACCCCAGCTACAAGTATTTCTATACTAATGCTGATCAAGGTATGTGAGAAATAACTCGAAGTACATTTTTAGTGAGATGGATCTGTAGGTGTGTCCTGAGTGAAGGATAGCACCTTCATTTTTTAGTGGAGAAAAATTATACTTCACAGTGTAACTGGAAGCTGTTAAGTACAACATGAGTGAGTGGCTCTTCATGCTTTGAGGAACCACATTTAGAGTGATGATTCACTTTAAAACCTGCAATAATGTTTGTCGAACCTAAGTATTCTCCGTTTGTCATGTGGAAAATCATGCAATTCACAAAGAGCTGGGAGAAGAGCTTTTTTGTTTTGGTGTGTGTTTTTTGCCTTAGGTTGCTTTGTAGACGTGCATTCTGTAACTGTGTTGATTTAAAATATTTTTATTAGCGTGACACCTTGATGTTTCTGTTTTGAGATTAACAGTTGATCTCTCTCTGATCTTTCAGTTATCCAAGGGATGAAGGAGGCCCAGGAGAAGCTAACAGGTGATGCTTTCAAACAAAAACACCTGGGAGATGAACTATAATGAAAACACTCAGTTATGCTTTTCCATCACTTCAATACTCTCAAAGGAAACAGTTAAACAGACCAAGAATGTAGATGCACTGGAGGGACATAATTTTCCTGTCAACAATGTTAGGTTAAACCCTGTTTGGAGTTCACACACATGCATCAGTTACAGCGTTATCTCCTCCTCTGTCTGGCACTGTGTTCTATAATGGTTATTTCCAACTAGGTAATGAGCAAACACATCAATTTGTGTGTTTGAGCAACCTCTAATGTTTGATATTAAAAGGGAGGTTTGTAGGGCAAAACATTCATTTGAAGACAAACAGCGTAATTGGAATAATCGGATGTAGCCAGCATTTTGACACTTAGTCAGGGTTGGATACCTCTTTTCTCACTGGTATTATGCGATCCCATTGTTTCTACTGGGGGTTCATATGAATGGGGGCATGTTCCTGGGCCAGGTGTTTTCTAGACTTCCCAAACCGTGAATTCTGCCACTAAGCCAAGTAGAGTAAACTTCATCAATGTTCAAGCAGCATGTGAAATCATGAGCTCTGCAGACATATTTTTATGTAAAATTCTGTGTGATTCATCTTTATTTGCCTTTGGGCAGAAATTGAGCTTACTTCTTGTGCAGTCACCTTTTGATTGTTTCATCAAGTGAAGGTGGGTTATGTTGAAGCATTACAGGGAATTCCCTTTTATTCTTTGAATGTTTTCTGGTGAATGCCTTGCCATCACATTGTACTGTATTTTTGTACCAGGATGAAGAATTAAAACTTTTTAAACATAAGCATGCAGAAAGTGTTTTTTGGTGAAGGACATAGCTTTCCATTCTTAGGGACTGGCAAATATATTTTTGTTTACATTGCAGTGGTTTGTAGTGTTGAATGTCACAGCTAAAGGTTTCTCCTTTGTATAATTAAAAGACAACAGATGCTTTTCATGTAATAATAATTCAGCCATTCTTATACTACATATGCTGTTGAGGATAAGGTAATATCCAGTGGTTATCTACTGGAGTTGAAAAGAAAAATAGAGGGGAAAAAGTAATCTAGCTTGACTTTCTGGTAAGGATGTATTGCTGGATCTTGTTCAACTTGTTCTCCATGTGGATCCCGACATCCCCATCTGCAAAGTTGCTTTCCAACCTGTTGTATCCGTGGGTTCTTCATTCCCAGGTGAAGAACTTTGCATTTCTCATTGTTGAACTTCCTGATAGCTCTCCACCCATTTCTCCAGCCTCTCGAGGTCCTTCTGAAGGGCAGCACAAGTGTCTGGTTATCATCTGCCAGTTTCCTGAGGGTGTCCACACCTGGGTTACTCCACAACTGACTACCCTCTTTGAGCTCAGCAGTTCTGCCAGTTTTCAGTCCACTGTCCATTTATTTAGCCTGTACTTCTTCCGTATGTCTGAGAATGCTATGGGAGACAGCTGAAAGCCTTACTAAAGACAGTATAAAGCACACACACTGCTCTCCCCTCATCCACCAAAACCCTTCATCTAAAGGAAAAAAAATCCTGTCCAAAAGGCACTTGCGCTAACTTCCAATAAAAAACTGAGAGTTTTCTATGGATAATTTTTGAAAATCTGCCTGAGGACGTTAACTGGGGATGACTGTGGGATACAGTAAACCCACTTGCCTACTGAGTCCACTTTTACTGTTAGTGTAAGGAATTTTACCTTCCAGAACATTCTGCCTTAAAGGGACTTTAGACAGTAAATCTCAATTGAGCACTAAAAGACAAGGGCTCGGTGGAGATGTTGGGATTGTTGCACATTGCAATTATCCTGTTCAGCTACTAGAAGCTATTCCACGGGTTTTATACTCTGCTTCTTTTGGAAATCATCTAATACATTAACCAACAAATTTAACTCAGCAACTGTTCTCAAGTTGTATCTGCCTTCAAAGTAAATAATTATCTGTAAGTCCAGAAAAAGGATTTGTGTTCTGCAGATCTGTATTTTTTCCCCAGCTGGGTCAGTTGACCTAATAAAAAATAGGTCCTGTCTGATGCTCCTTATTTCATTTATAGCTTTAGATTAACACAGCTGTACAAACTCATTGCTACTTTTTTTTTTCTGCTTGCCACCAGGGGGAGGACTCTGCTTGCTCATCTGGGATATGATTCAACAAATCATAATTAAAAAAAACAACAACACTGATGCAGAATAGCAGGGTACAATTCTGTGATTTTTCCAGGCATACTTTCACAGCAGCTCTGCCCGTGTCTTATCTCTGCAGTGAGATCATAGCCTGCGATACGTACATCGTTTGTCCCAAAGCATTGCTTTGCAACATGTTCCGATGTCAGAAGCAACATTGCCTCCAAGAAATTTTTAGGAAGTACTGACTGTGGAGATCTCCCACTGGTGACAGATGTGAATCCTTTATCATTAAGATCATTTTTATTCAAAAGTCATCTCCTTTGTTTCTTCTCTAATGCATTCCCTCTCCTGTAGCATTGTCTGCATTCCATCCCAAGCTACTTCTGAAGGGGAAAATAATTCACAATCCATTTTTCTTTGCTATTTGGCTGCCTCCTTTCTTTTTAATCCTTCCTGCCCTTCGTATGCTCAGACATGGTGAGCTGGTACAACTTCCCCACCCTCCTTTGTCCTTGCTCTTCTCTAGACCGTGCCTTTGCCCTCCTCTTCTAACAAGGAGCTTGGCAATTGCTAGCTGCCTTGGTGTTTATTTGGGGTCCTGACAGAATATGGCATGAGTGCTGCTGCTTGATGTGAGGGTCAGCAAGTTAAAAAAAAAATACAAAAGCTGTTTACATATCTGGATTAAAGGCTAAACTTACTTTTGATCTGTCACTTAAACACAAATATTTTTCTCTTGCTACCTGCTAGTTTTATACCTGGGTATTTTAGTGGCTCATTCCTAATGCAGATTCTTCACACCTTTCTGTTGTTTGATCTAGATCAAGTGACAAATCCTGGTTGGCATTTTCTGCCATGCAGAGGCATACACCTTGAGCCTTTCATCCAAGAGCTGCTGTATGTATGTTGTGTAACTTTATGCACATTAGCAACTCACAGAGTTTAGAGGAGCTTCTTACACATCAGTGTTTGTTGTAGTTCAGTATAAAGTTAATTATACACTGCAGCAGCTCAACAGTGCACAGTAACCAAGGCCTCAGATTAGTTTGCCCTCATCAGCTTTGTTTTGTGTGCATAGCTATTTGCATATAACTTGCAGTAAATCATCTCCATATTTATGTAACTTCTTTAGATACATCCCAGAAATTGCCTCAGATTCTCCATTTATGGGGATAAAAAAACGGAAAGACACTTCAAAATTCTTAGTATAAACCCAAAGAAGCGCCAGGCCAAATCAATCTTGTGTAAACAAACATGCTGTCAGCTCCCTTCTTCCCAGAAACAACCCACAGAGGAAAAAATGCAAAGTTAATTAAGGAGTGACTAGATTGCAGCTAGCCATCTGGCTGCCTGGGAACAGAGGTTGCTTTGAACACCTGGGACTGAACAGGCTTTAAGGAGGTGTCAGCCAGAGGCTCAGGAAACCTTTCCTTTGCCATGTTTCACAGCAGGGAACAAAAGCACAACAGGAAAAAGCACCAGCACTGCCAGAGTATCCTGTACATAATTGTGGCATGCTGAGTTTACCTAGGCAAATGCACTTTCATCCCCATCTCTGTCTGCCATCGTATCTGCCTTGTATCAAACTGCTAATGAGCTTCATTCGATGTCCTCACATCCAGCTTGTATATGAATAGCTCTGTAGTGATATTATTAAAGGTGTATGAATGCAAGGTCATATATCCTTGGAGGAGACGGAAGTTCCCACTGCTAATCCATGTGTGTTTCAAGGAAAGGATAAGGATAATCTAACAGGTTGCATCTCACTTCCAGAGAGTTGTGGAAGTTGTCTTGGGGGCTATCCGGGCAGGGGAGCTTGCTGCCTCAAGCAGGAACCAAGGACCAACCACAAAGGTCTTTCAAATTGGTGAAAATCACTTTGTTTCAGAACTAGCTGGCATATTATTAACGCATTCCCTTTTTCTTTCTCCAAGAAAAATGTGCTGATTTGCTAAGCAGTTTAGTCAAATAAACTCAGTTTGCTTTTCCTTTCAAAGTTTGCCTAGTGTAAGGAGTGGCCGCATACAGTTCCCAGGCCTGCCATTGTCCACAGCACCACTCCTGACAGAGGTAGTGATTCATCCTGTGGTGCCAGCCCGCTGCCAACATGTCAGCGTGCCAAGGAATCATGCCCTCTGACAACTGCCAGCCAGTTCCTGTGGGCTGTCACCTCTCACAGGCTGTGGGGAAAGTATCTGAGACTTGTGTGATCCTCTCCAGGTTGTGACAAACATGGCATAATTTTGTAATGGCTAACTCTGTGCTACATTCCTTTTATTAGGGACAAAAGAGAGAGACCACAGCATTTTGTATAACTACTCTGGAAGCAGAAATTCACTGACCTGTGCTTCAAGCCTTCCAGGCTGTGACTCAGAACAGCACGAAACGTGACACACCACTGCTGCTAGCATTTGTCCCCACATAGGAGCCTATCAAACAAGGTGTGGGGAGCGAGCTGTGAAAACAATGGAGTGTTTCTGAGCTGCTCCCATGTTCTTCCTTCTACTGACCAACATATGTCCCTGCAATGATGTGGGCACGAAGAGAAGACAACAGAGTTTTGCCCTTCCCAAAGGATATGATGGCATTGCAGCCAGTTTGAGGGAGCTGCAGGCAGAGCTGGGCAGGGCTGCAGGGCAGTCCAGGATGACTGGGTCTGGTAAGGCTGTAGGTAACTGGTTGCTAGTTAGAAATCCTTTTTTGCCGTGTACTCATTTTTGAACTGTTCTGCACAAGCACAGTATGGGGCAAGTGGAAGTGCTGCAGAAATATTAATTGGTAAGATCTGCAGATGTTCTTGCTGCTTTCTGAGTGTTTCAGGACACCACATAACATGCTGTGCATAAGAGAAGCTCTTCTGACAGCACAGTCAAATCTGGATGTCAGTTTATTGAGCAGTTTCTGATATTACGATCAGTTTGCAAACTACATTTTCTAAAGTGTTGGTGCATTAGCTCTGATAAAGAGAACAAAATTTGCACGTTGTTTGGAGAGACAGCATGGGGCATGTAAGCTGTTTATTCCTCACTGAGGGAAGAAGCGCCTGGCTATGTGCTGGTTACCTATTCACATAAAGATGGTTCTCATTTCTTCCTGCAGTTGACCTATTTAGAGGAAAACATGAGCTTCCCCACAACAGCTGCTAAGGAGCTGAAACCACTGCTGTCCCCTCAGCGCCACGCCTCGCCCCGCCCCGCCGCACCTCAGCGGCCCTGGGGAGGGCTCCGTGGACCGAGAGTGGCTCCGCGCCGTCGAGGGTGTCCGTGGTGTAGGAATTGAATGTTGCTTCTGCATATAGAACTAACAAGATTCGTACTTTATTTCGTGGTCTCTTTATTGATACTAATAATTCTTTCTGGGGTTCTCTTTATTTCATTGAAAGGGGGGTCTCTGATTGTTTTCATCAACTATCCTTTAGATATTGATGCATGCTTAGTAAGTAGATGAAGTAATTAATAAGTA